>NC_061121.1:176809246-176817496 GCF_002878395.1 Capsicum annuum | reverse complement strand
GATAGTCATTCTAGTAGGGAGTTCCCCCGAATTCAGTTAGTCAACCAATTAGGATCAACCCATATTTTTACCAGGTTAGGGATTTTCTATGACAATAAAAATATCAGTCCCTGATCCATAGAGTTTCCCCGACATGGGACTACTAATCATTATGATCAGTCTGATAGATATGTGACAACTTTGGTCAAAGGCAGTGCACTTAGCGCCTTAATTGGTGATTCAGATGCTCAGTTTGTGTTTGGTCCCCCTTAGATTAGTATCCCTCGGGCACATCGGGCATGTGACTTTGGATTCCACCATGATAGGTGTGTCTTTTATTTCCTGCCTTTACCTTTCTATTTTAGTGTATTAAGGTTTTCACACCCATTGGTAATTATGTGTCGTGGTCGATTTATATTGATTGTTGTGTGTCTTGGTGTAGAGTTCATGATTATATGACTACCCCCATAGATGATTTCTTTTAGTACTAGATATAGTGGATCGGTGTTGATATTTTTCGTAGGGGTGTAGCATTTTGTTTTGAGTTATATTTACCTTAGCATATCAGCCTTCTTAAGGCCCTAAGATTGGTACTTGTTATTAATTTTTGGTACCACCAACTCCTTATACTAATGCTCATATTGTTATTGTTATTATTGTGATTGCTTGATGTTGATTGATCCTTGCATGGTAGATGGCTAGACTAGTATTATCTAGTAAGAATTTCCTTCCTCGTAATTCTTGTTTGTTGGCCTAGGCAGCTAACTCAGTTTGATGGGTTTCCTTTCTTATTGCAAGTTGAGGTTGGTCGCTTTTTTTTCTATTGGCGAGGCTATACTGGTTGTTGAGTGGGTTATGGAAGTGGAGGTAAGTTGGACTTCCATGGTTCTATTATAGTTCTAGTGTTGGCAATTTGGTTTTATTACCTATTTTTTGAGTTTAAGATTCTAGGATTTTCCTTTTGGGTTGTAGAGAGTTTTATATTGGCTATCCTTTTTTATAGCCCATTTCTGAGATTGACCAATTTGGGATCCATTCTTTTGATTTGTCTAGTTTATCGCCCTAATGTGGTCTTGGTGTTGCTATCAAGAGGTCTTGAACTTGCCTTTCAGGATTCTTGAGTTTGTTTCTTGGTGATGGTTTGATTTTGGTATTAAGGTAAAGCTGGATAATCCATCCTTATCATGATATGGTTCTTATTCTAGTAGAGTTAAGAGAGGTAGAGATAGGTGATCTTTCTTATGAATGCTTCTTAAGTTACCAATTTGGGTATTCACTGCTGAGGTGGATTATTGGATTGACCAATTTCCAGTTAAGGTTGCAGTTCTTTGAATTGCTAGAGTTTAGGTTATTACTAGTATTATTTCAACCTTGGTGAATTTTTGAGTATGCTTATATGATTCATGCCCTCCGGGAGATATGGAGTTGATTGCAGTGCTTTTAGCCTAATGGTTTACCCTCCACAGTGATTCTAGTCCTCGGCTACATCTCGACTTCAACTCTAGAAGAAACCAGTATTGTTACGCCTGATTTATGCTAATACGATTAAATTAGGTATTTGGTCTTAGTTTAAACTATCTTCTTCAGTTTGGATTTGATTTCTTGGAATGGCAGCTAGGAGCTTATGATAGAATCAGAGTATGGATACTTACCCATCTATCGAGCAACTCCACCTTGGAATTGAGATTTCATTTAGGAGTTGTAGAGTGTGGGTGCAACCTTTGTTTTTAGATTTGACTCAGTTGTTCATCTATAGGATGGCTAAGCCTACTCATTAGCTATTTATTTGGTTTTCCTCAATTCAGATTTATTAGGATTGGTAGATGTACATATGGTGGCCCGTTGACACTTGAGAATGGTTTCTTCTACTCTTGACCTTGATTTTTAGTTTTCATCTAAATTTTAGATGATCTACTAGTTGGAGTAGTATACTCGAGTTGGATTCAACATGGCTTCATCCTCAGTAGATGGGACATCTTGGAGAAGACCATTTAGTTGTGAGTGATTGTTCTTCAAACTCCCAACTATCGGATTCAAGGGGTATCCATACTCGTTGTAGCATTGCATAGATTATAGACTTTGACCATCACCATTTGTGTGCTTACTTACCACCTTATGGGCTTATTCTTATGCTTTCCATTGTAGATTTTGGTGGATCACCTTTAGTTTTTTAAGAATAGTGTGATAAAGTTGCTTGGACAAGACTCAGGTGACTTTCCATTTGGTTTGGAGTGGATGGTAGGTTTAGAAAGGCAAAATGGGTTATATTTGGATGCTGGAGTTGGTTGCATGGTGCATGCCTTGGGTTGCCTCTGGATTGGATGAGCTTATGCTTGGTGGTACTAGTATTGGTATGGTACCAGCATATTGTGTTTTCAATTTGCATACATCAGTGTTCTAGATTCAGTTAGAGGCCAGTTGGTAGTTCTGGTTGAGTTTTAATTGTTTGAGAAGTGAAGAAAGGAAGTTGGTTGAAAAAAGGAATATCTATATCAAAATCTCTTAGAAGTGTTATTCTTCTTAAAGGTTAGGTGGAGAGTCTTGCTCAAAACATGTGGGCCCAATACCTCATCTCTTCGAGCTTTCATGATCTTTCTATCCATTGACTTTCACCGACAAAAGTCCTTTTTGTAGTAGATATTGAAATGACCTTCTTGGTCATTTCCTTAATTTTTATACATTTTTGATGTTTTGATTATTTCCACTTTTCTACAGTTCATTTATGACTTTCCAAAATTATCGGTTCGATTATATAACAGTTCGTTTGGGTTTTAGGCTTATTTCCCTATTTTGTTGATTTTGTTGTTAAGGAAATAGTTTCAAACCTAAACACTTTGTAGATGACCTTATATAGAATTATGATAGCTCCATTAGCTTTGAAATATAGATTTTAGGCTAGGGAGATCCTTAGTTCCGGTATCGAGGCTTTCGAACTCATTTTGGGCTTTTTGGTGGAATATATGAAAAATAGAACTATAGGTGTGGACCACACATTTAGTCAAAACAATCTCAAATAAAAGTTTCAATGTCTTGATTGAGTCTGGAATGTTGAATTTGGCATGGTATCATAGTTCGTTTGCATGCATGAGGTTCCAAATGAATCCGGAGTACCTGGTTGAAGTCTATTTTGGACATAGAATTTATGATACATCAAGTTGTTGGTGCAATAGCTTAAGCAGCCATTTGACTAGATAAGCGGTCATCGCTTTAGCAACATTGGGTCACTTTAGCATCCTTAGCCATTTGGCCAAGAGCCGCTTAAATGATCAATGTTTGTTTTAGTAGACACTGCTTTATCGACCTAGGAGTCACTTTATTGGTACCCATGACTCATGCCAGACTGCTTTCGCATTCGAGGAGCCGCATAAGCGGCTATTGCTTAAGCGAGTGAGTGACTGCTTAAGCAACACCTTGGGATTTTAAATCCCCTTCTTCACCAAAAATTCCCACTATTTCTCCTCCATTACTTAACCATTTTGGTAGCTTAAAGAGAGGAAAAAGTAGCAAATCATCCCTTGAATCTAAGACAAGATAGCCTAACACTCCTTGTTCATTTTCCATTATTTTTCTTGTCAATGTCCATCCCATTTCATGGTAAATTCATAGAAACTAGGTATTTAAATCCCTAATTCTTAGAGGTTGGTTTGGGTCTCAATTCATGCACCATTTGTGCTCAATTTTTGAGCACACATTCCTTGTCTTTCGAGGGACCTCTTGACAGATTCATTTTTGGATTTTTTTTGTGGGCCCCGCATGCCTGTTGACCCAAATTCTGACCCAACCCTTTATATCGCAATATGGGTTTCATTTTACTCCTAATAATGTGTAGACTACTATTTTGATATCATAGCAACATTTTGAGATCATAGAGAAAAGACGGATGATTTATGAATGACTCGAGGACTTGCGGTTTGGCATCGAGGTAGGCTTCTCTCTATTTTTCTTAACGAGATAGTGTATTATATATTGCATGTTAGGTAATGATATTAAGATATGATTATGGGTAGAACACCATGACTAAGCCTAAATTATGTGTTTGGGGGATGGATTGGTCAATCGACCCTTAAGATGACTTACTTGTTATGCCTATAGGATCCTATTACCATAGGTTATTAGGATGTTAGACATAGTTGAGGCTAACGCCCCTTTAGTATAAGGTCTACTACTTGACAGGGTGGATTAGAATGGTTTCTCAAATTATGGTATTATAGTTATGCCAATTTTATATTATTGGGCCTAAGGCCATGATAATGACATTAGTTGGACTTTAGGTGAGTGATCTATCCTTGTAAAGTACATAGCTCTAGTCTATGGTAATTTAGATGCTTATAATTGTATTATTTGAATACTGGTGAATGGATGCATATATTTAGTACATTCATGCTTACTTAATGGTACGATTCGAACTAAAATCATGGTTTTGGTACTATTTTGCTAACAAGGGATTTATTCCCACTTTTCACTTTTAAAACAAAATCTTTCATAATGGGAATTATACCACCTTAACGGATGATTTATAAGCTTTTGATAGTAAAAATTATGTTTTAGAGATTTAACTGAGATAGATTTCGTTCATCTATTTTGTTATTACTATTTACTTTAGTCGAGAGAGGTTCCAACTCTTTTTACCTTTGATACTAATTTAGTCTTGAAGTTGATCTCAGGCAATAGATTTATAGTCTTACACTCTTATAGACATGATTCAAGTCTGTGCATTTATTCTATATACATCTCTCTAGTACTGGGAAGAGTAAATTAATAATGATGATAATGATGATGATGAAAATCCTAGATTAGGACCAGGTCAGTGTATACGGGTACTTTTAAATCCCTTAAGGGCCCCTTCATTTGTGAGTAGTCGTGCCAGAGAAGAGAAGTCATTGTAGGTCCTACCTTTGTGAACCGCCAATCTGGAGGAGGCGTATATACTGGGTTACATTATGGCACTTAGATCTATTATGGTATTACGGATTTTCTTTGAATTCATTCTTGTATGCTCATTGCCCATCACCAGTATATTGTTTAGTCCATATATCTATTAGCCTTATAGGTGGTTGCATAGTTAAAGGTTATGAGCATTGTTTGGTATATGCTGGTTTAAACTTCAGAGTTATAGGATCTAATTAAGGTATTATTTGTCTAGACTAGTCGGTTACTTTATTATTATTATTATATTTAGTTCGTGGCTGGTTGATTATGGATACTGAGGTTAGAGGTATGATTCTAATTTCTTTCTTTTAATGATTATTGTATTATTGATAATTATCTCATGGTCAGACATTATGATTAGGGACCCTGATTATGCCAGTATCAGTTTCCTACTTGATTAGGATGCCTTGAGATGCTAGGTTGACTACCTTAGGTCGTACCTTTGAGTTAGTCTTATATACCTATATATATATATGATATTACCATATATCCCTGTCTTTATTTGCTTCTTATGTTGTATATCCTTTTCTTGGCCTTGTATACTACTATATATCTTTCTTGACCCTTTATTTTATATTGGGCAATGATATACGGTATAGTGCTTTAGTGCCTGAGTACGGCTAAAATAGGATAATTTATCCTTATTATCTCCCTAGTTGATTATGTTAGCTTCTTAGATATTTGGTTGTAAGTCTATATTCCAGGTTGCATATTATTTATATTTGAATTATCTTTGGAATCGATTGGTAGTTGCCTACTGAGTACCATGTGTTTAGTACTTATACTACACTTCTGCAACCTGCAGATCATAGTATGAGTTCTCGTCATTATTTGTGCATAATGCAGAGCATCTATGGATTTGAGATATTGGGTGAATTCCTGACGTTCGAAGTATTACTATTATCCCTTTTATAGATTAGACTAATTTTATGTTGTATTCACATATGGGTTGCATCTGTGTATTCATTTAGTACTTCATTTTGTATTCTTGTTATATTAAAAGCTCTTGTACTAACTTCACCAAGTTTTGGTACTGCTATATATATATAAATATTTATTAGCCCTTGTATCATATTTATTCCATGTTTTCCTTTCATTCCTTTGGATAGCCTGTTTCTGGCGATTTCGAACTATGGGTCGGGTTACCTACTGGTGGGTTGTAGTAGGTGTCATCATGATTTGAGAAATTGGATTGTGATAGTGAATAATGGTGTCCCTCATGTCATATTCATTCCTGTATTTTCATGATTAGACAATGGATCATTATTTCCATTTGGCTACACATCATTTGCTTTTATTGAAACAACCTAGTAACAGGTTAGGAATCTTACTCCGCTCAGGTTGCAACAAATTTGCAGCCCTCAATCTCTCAAACAAATGTACGAATGTTTAACAAATTGGGTGTGGCTTTAATTGTGCTTACCATTTGGATTTTGTCTTAGCCCAAAAGTTATTTGATTTTGGTAAACTAAAACTTGGTTTGTTACACATTTTTCACGATCGCAAAACCAAGGGTCATGATAGCACTTGTTGCGATAAGAGTTTACAAGTAAGTCTATCATCCAAACTGATATAACAAGGGAAAATAATTGCCAAAACTCAAGACAAGGCTTCTAGAGAGAAGCCGTGTCACACAAACATGATAATAGCTGAAATATAATCAAAGATACCAACTAAATGTCAAAACCTGGTTTCATAGTGTAAGAACCACTAATAAAACTTAAAGTCAGAATATACATAGGATATCCAAAAAGGAACAAACTCTGTCTCTGAATACAATAAGACATAGTCTAGATCAGAAAAGATAGTAGTCAACTCCGAATGCATAGATCAACTGCTACCTCAAATAGACTCAAAATATTGCCTAAATCAGCTACCCGTGTGGTGCACTCGTACCTGGATCTGTACCTAAAGGGCGCAATAGGGATGAGTACGATCCACTTGTAATCAGTAGGTATCATAGGCCGACTGAGTAAAGTAGAAAATAAAGAATATAAACACAAACTATGGGCATGTCACCTCCAATCAGAAAATGTCCCAAACTCTATCCCACATTGTCTCCACTAACAGTTTTATTATATACACATATAACAAATACAGGTAGTGGAAAGAAGAACAAGTATACACATTCACCAAATGTAAGTATACGAAGATAGAACAAATGGACAGATATCAAGGATAGAACAGGAATATGATCATAGAATAAGCATAGGATACGGAATGTAATAAATATTATGATAATGATGTGATGCACGAGGTCATCTCACAACCTTCGTATACACCTACCGAGATAAGATACGGGCGTAGTACCTATAGGAGGTTCATCAACCCAAACCTACCAAGCTCTGCTCCCAGGTAAGACCTATGGATCGTTTGTCAACCTGTATGTAACCAATATCCAATACCAATATTAATAACACTTCTCCAGCACATATTTCAGTAGAGGGTTATTATAGATGTCACATTTTCTATCAAAAAAGCCAGTGTTTCAAATATTTCCAGTATGTCTAAGTTGGTACCAATGTTTCATGAATGAATATGATATAAGTATATAATGCTCAAAACCAACCAAAGTAAGAATATCTAATGTCAAATCAATATACCAACCATGTGATCCAAATATCCACTCAAATCAACCAACACCAACCATATGAGCTAAAAATCCACTCAAATAAAACAACCATCAGTGATCCAATATAATCCAGAAACCAATAAGTTAAACAAGCAAAACAATGTTATTGATATCATAGAAATCCTAAAATTTAGGCTTTTTCCACCGAAAAGACTGTAACCAAACATACATATATCAATATCAGAAAAACAACATCATATAAGACCCCACATGGTCACACATAGCATATAATGTCTCAAGACCATAAAATATTATCCACATATGCCCCCATACGGGCACATAAAGTGCCTAAAAATATTTTTTACGATAAAATCCCAAACCCATAGCATGTTTTTACATTATTATCTACTACCGAACCTAGTTTGAAGAAAGTTAAGCCCTAACCTACCTTAAATACCAAAATTAAAATAATCCATCCCTTATCTCTGAGGTTTCACCTCAAGTACAGACATAAAATCAACTAAAACATACAAATAAAGAGTCTAAGCGTCAAAAGAAACCCAATGATACCCATATTATACACTTTTGAATTGGGGTCAAAACGGACCCCCAAAATAAGTTTTTGAAAAGAAGGGTAAAACCAGAATTTTTATTCAAAAATATTTTTTCCAAGATTAAAGGAACTCATAGGAGAAAATCCAAGTAAAAATGGTTTAAAATTGGGGTTTAAATCAAAGAAAATTCTAATTTGGTCCTTCCGAACCAAAATC
>NC_061121.1:176703099-176806246 GCF_002878395.1 Capsicum annuum | reverse complement strand
GGTTTAAATCAAAGAAAATTCTAATTTGGTCCTTCCGAACCAAAATCCCTAAACTCCAACTTTAAATACGAGTTTAAATAAGATTTAGATCATAAAAATTGAAGAAAATAAATAGAATAGGGATTTGGATCTTAGCCAAGCCTAGAAATGGAAGAAAATGCCCAAAAACTCAAACCCCAAGCTCTAAGTCTTGAAAATAGTGTAAAACTCTCAAAATAGGGATGTAATCTATGCAAACATCACCTAAGCGACTATCAGGTCACTTAAGCGGCTATCTCGTAAGTGACTAGGCATCGCTTAAGTGAAGCCCGCTGCATCGCATAAATGGCTTGACTGTCACTTAAGTGACACTGGCATGAGCGGCAATCACTTAAGCATGCCTTGTGTTACTAAGGTGGCACTTGGATGTCAGTCCAAGTCGCTTAAGCGACCAAAGCATTGCTTATGCGCGTGCACTAACTGAGTGGTGCATAAGCTGGAGACTTGGAAAATTTCAAGTCTCTGCAGACCCCTTGGGATTTATATGGAATCTCGAGTATGCAAACTAACTATGGTACCTTACTAAATTTGATTCTCTGGACTCAACGGTGATATAAGAATTTTGAAAAAATATTATTTTCATAATTTTGACCCTTGAGACCTATTTTGAAGGGTCAAAATAAGATATAAAAGTCATAAAACTACAAAAAATATATTAACACCCTAAAATTGATGTTTTAGATCTACTGGCACAGTCTGTTTTGCCTTTCAATGCATAGATCAATAAATATTGACCGAAGTCAACTATAAGGTTTTTCAAGCCAACAAAAACCACAAGCTCATACAAATTACATCAAAATGCATTGAGAACTATGTCAATTATCCCCATACTCTAAAAATACCACAAAACAACAATGGGTAGGGGTAAACTAGTTAAATCACACATAAATAATTATTTCAGAAAAATCACTAAAAAACTAGGTCATTACAACATGGTTGTGGTGAATTTTGGTATGTGGGAGATCAGGGTTGAGAATAATTTGGTTGGACATTTTATGCATGATGTGGTTTGTGATTTTATACCTATATTAGTTGGTGGTTGAGATTTTTAAATGATTGGGAGGATTCAGATATTGAGTAGTGTAGTATCACAATAGATACTTCTTGTTTATTCTCCACTTTAGCCCCTCTGATGGAGTCTAACTGGGTAAATTTGCTTGAGTTATTTTTTGACTTAATTTTTTAAAATTTAATTTCTTTCTCTATACAATTTTCAATTTTGATGCAATCGACAAACTTTTTTCCTAACATGGACATTATTCTTTTGAAGTACTCTTTCTTGGCTACAGATAAAATAATTTGTCAATTCCCTTTCATCTATTGGTGGTTGGAATTTTCTTGCCTAAGAGCTCTATCACTAAGCATATTCCTGGAATCACTCGGAAGGCTTCTTTGTACATTAATGAGGAAAAGTCGACCAAGTATAGTTTTTATATTAAACCTAAAGTGATCCATAAAATCTTCAACCATGTCTCTCCATTTGCGCCAATGATGAGGTTTTGTGAAACACCTTGACTTTTGACCCTTAGAAATTTTATGAGTTTGAGCTTTCTAATCATCATACGACTCATGCTTACTTATTATATAATGTGGGTACGATTTAAGAGTCTTGGTCGTATGTTACTCAATGTGGTTTTGGTTGTTTTCTATTCAAGGTACAAATAGACATCATAAGGATTGTATATTGATGGTATGAGATAAGAGAGACACTCGTATGTTGCTCAGTGTGTCAAGCCCTTGGTAGGCTACCTAAGGTATAGTTCTAGGGTACTAATCGTATATTATGGATACTAGTTGGTCTATGAAGTTGTATGTTGGACAAGATTGGAGTCCAATATTCTATCAAGGGTACGAGTAGTGGGTACCACTTGTATGTTGTGTGTACGAGTTCGGGGGGCAAAGTTGTACCCTCCTACACACATTTTTTAGCTTATAAGCTGAGGGTATTCCAAACATTCCCCACCATAAAAACCTTAATACCCCACTTCTTATAAAACTTTGTTGCCTCTCATAACATACTTTGAAGGATCAAAACACTCTCAAAATCCTCTCTAAGCTCTCTCTTGAAGATTAGATTCAGGTTTCTACAAGGTGTTCATCTAGAGGCTCAAGAGTCAAGTTCTTTCCGTGAATCTTCGTGAATAAGGCATGTGACTCTTCCCTCATTGTTCATGAAAATCATGTGCTTAAAGCTTTGTTTATGAATCATTAATGGTAGTTTTGAAATTCAATGTTGAGAGTTTTGTTTCATATTATTGAGTATTATTTACTCTTGGTATAAATTTTGAATCTACATATTTTATTGATGGTTTTACACATGTAGGTTCTCGTTAATTATGATTTTACAATTGTGTCATGGTTGACCTTAAACTTGATGGTTTTTAATTTGGTTTTGGTCTTAGTAATGATATGCCCTTAATGTGTTTGAGAAATGCCTAAGAGAACAAACTTTTCACATGTTAAATTATGTTTTAAATTAAAGAATTGGCCTAAATATTCTGAATCATTAGTAATTAGGTTTGTGAAGGTCTTGTTGGATATACATTGGTTTGAACCTTGGTGGTTTAATTGGTTAAATGGGTTTGATTCCCAACACATCGAATTGAATTAATGTCTTTGTTAGACAATGGATTGGAGCCCCAAATAAATAGTCGATTAATAATGGTAATGGCAAGTGGTACACTTGCAAGTGGTGTTGGTATGATGATACCAATTATATGCCTTGGTAATTAATTGGTTTAATGGTTATGTATGTGTAAAGAATGGTTTTAATTTGGCTTTAAAGAAGGATGTGTAGCCAGGCCATGAAAGTGGAATTCGAAGGACTAACACTGGAAACTGTGCTAGCCGGTGTGGGTGTCTTTATGACAATATATGAATGGGAAGTTTGAGTCTCCCTTAATACATGTATTGGTTTTCAAGTCACCTTTATTATGCCAAAAGGTTTGAGTCCCCCATATAAGTATATATAGTTTTGGATATTCTCTTGTCCGTGTAGCTATGCACACTGTGTCCTTTCCAGATAGGGGAGAGATAGTCCCTTATAGTCCGTAAGTGCCTTGTTATATGATGGTTAGGCTATACCACCCTAGTTAATGTTTTCAAAGTTTATGCTAATCTTGTTCCCTATCCTGACTTGGTATAAATATGTATACATATATTTTACATTGGTTGATTGGTTTTGAACTATTGGCATTATATTATCCTTATCCTTGAGTTATATGCTAGCGTTCCAACTGCTAACTATCTTCAAAAGTTGTATCCCCAGGCAATACAGAGATAAGTCATACTATCACACCTCCTGCTCAGTAACTTGGATTTGGGGAAAGTTTGTATTGACTTAAAGTGGTGAGCTTCCATACTTCAGAAGGCTCTATATCCTTTTTTTAGTTTCTTATATCTTTATTGGTTTAGACTTGTATATTGGTTTTGTTTATGTTGAGGGTATGTCCCAACCGAATATTCTTGGTTGGTTTTAGAGGCTTTGTATGGACAAATTGTGGACTTGGGTACGTTATGGAATAAAATTATTATGTTATTATTGTTGGTTTGGTTTGGGTAGTTTGACTTGATTGGGTTGGTCTCGGATATAGACTTGTCCCAAATTCATGACATTTTGAATTACTCTATCTTGGTGTATGTTCAGAATTCATCCATCTCATTGTATATATTGGTTTGTTGGATTAGGAATTGGGGGGGGTCTCTAGTCTTTATTGGACTTGAGATGCCCATTATGACAAGGCCTTGGTCTGGGTCATGTCAAGTTGGTATCAGATCCTAGTTTTATGGTCATTTGGGTGTTCACAAAGCCGTGTCGAGTAGAGTCTCCTTTATGGGTGTGTACCGCTCCATCTTTATAATAGAGAGGCTATGAGACATTTCGGAATATTTCCCTTATTGTTGTCTTAAATTCAAGTAATAGAGTATCAGATCTTGGATTTCTCTAATTCCTGTCTATTTATTTTTTAGATCATACCTCCAAGATGATCTGAAGCTCATGGGAACTCTTTTGTTCCACTTGGGAACACTAGTAATGGGACACACTCTACTTATAGGGTTTAAACCTAGTCTATGGGTCTAGTTCATGATTGTCTCAGAGTTCCAATGGTTCCTTCTAGTCTATCTCAAACTCTTCAGGTTGAAGTAATGAACACTGAGTTGCATCAGTCTATTCATATGTTGGCATAGTCGGTAGCTTCTAAGTCTGAATATGGACTTCTAGTTACTCTATCTCCTGAGGCCACAAAGGTTGGCCAGTTCATGAGGTTGAATCCTTCGACCTTTATTGGTATTAAGGTTGAGAAGGATACTTAAGGTTTCCTAGATAAGATAAAAAAGATCTTTCATGTATGCATGCTTCAAAGGTTGAAGGTGTTGAGTTTACTACTTATCAATTGAAGGATGTGGCGCACCAGTGGTATGAAGAGTGGGAATAGTGGAGGGGACATGATGTTATTTCTTCCTTGTGGGAGGATTTCTTTAGTGTGTTTCTGGATCATTTCATTCAACAAGAGTTGCAGGAGGGAAAAGTAAAAGAGTTTGTTAATCTAAAGCAAGGGAAGATGTCAGTCAAGTAGTATGCCTTGAAGTTTCACCAGTTATCGTTGTATACTCTAGAGTTGGTTTCTAGCATAAGGGCTAGAATAAGAAAGTTTGCTTTGGGATTTTCTCATAAGTTGATTCTTAAAATTAAGGTTGCCTTGTTGAAGAAAGACATAGATATATCCAAGTTGGTGGTATACATGTATTTGGTAAAGGAAGAGAAAAGGAAGTAGGTTGAGTTTAGTGAGAGGTAGGTGAAAAATTTAGTCCTTCTAAGCAAAGTGGTAGAGATGATGGTAAGTAGCCAAAGAAGAAGTGGGGGAGTTCTAGTTTTTTCTCCACAAATAGTGCTCCTTAGCCGAAGTCATTGGGTGATCATCTATCTTATCATGATGGTGGGTTTTGTTTATAGGATGCCCAATATCAGGCTAGTGGAGCTCAATTAGCTTTATCCCACCCTCCTTATAGATTTTGTGGGCGGTCACACTATGGGTTCTGTAAGAAAAGGAAGAACAAATTTTTTTATTTTGGTCAGATTGGTCATATATAGCATGACTGTCGATCTAGAATGGCTTCTGGGGCTAAAAAGGTTCCTGTTTCCTTTTCATCTATTCTTGCACCAAAGGGCATTATTTCTGCATCTGTTTCTGCTTCTGGTATTGATACTGGCCGAAATCTCTTATATGCTCTTGTATCTCGCTAAGATTTTGAGGCATCCCCTGATGTCGTTACTGGTATGTTGAAACTCTTCTTCTATGATATGTACTGTTTACTTGATATATGGTCCACTCTTTCTTATGTGACCCCTTTTGTGGCTGTGCATTTTGGTTTTAACCTTGAGTTTATTTCTGATCCTTTTTCTATATCTAGCCCAATTGGTGACTCAATAATTGCTTAAAGAGTATATAGGGTATGTGTGGTATTTTTTAGTGATAGAGAAACTCTTGTGGATTTGATAGAGTTAGATAAGGTTGACTTCAATGTCATATTGGGGATGGATTGGTTGCATTCGTGCTATCTTCTTTAGATTTTCGGACCCGTAAAGTCATATTTAAATTTTTTAATGAGCTGGTCATTATATGGGAAGGGGTTTTTTTAGTGCCTAAGGGAAGGTTCATCACATATCTTAGAGACCGAAAGTTGATTTCCAAAAGGTGTTTGTATCATTTGGTCTGAGTTAAAGATTCTAACTTGGAAGGTCCTTCTCTGGAATCCATTCTTGTGGTTAATGAGTTTTCTGAGGTTTTCCCTGATGATTTTCTTGGTATTTCTCCTAATAGGGAAATTTATTTTGGAATTAATCTTATTTTGGACACTTCTTCTATCTCTATCCCTCCTTATAGAATGGCCCCGACTGAGTTGAAGGAACTTAAAAATAAATTGAAGGATCTCTTGGATAAAAGTATATCTTAGATAAAGGTTTTATCCTCTTAGTGTGACTCCTTGGGGCGCTCCTGTGTTGTTCGTGCATAAAAAAGATGGTTCCCTTTGGATGTGCATTGATTACCATCACCTGAATAAGGTAACTGTAAAGAAAAAGTATCCTCTTTCTAGGATCGATGATTTGTTTGATCAGATTCAAGGTGAGAAGTGTTTCTCTAAGATTGATCTTACGTTGGGTTATCATCAACTTAAGATTAGGGATATCCCTAAGACTGCCTTCAGGACTTGGTATGGTCATTATAAGTTCCTATTTATGTCTTTTGGGTTGACCAATGCTCTGGCAGCATTTATGGATTTTATGAATATGGTCTATGGATTTTATGAATATGGTCTTTCGTTAATTTTTAGATTCGTTCATCATTGTCTTCATAGATGATATTCTGGTATACTCTAAGACTGAGGCAGATCATATTGATAACCTCTATGTTGTATTGCAGGCCTTGAAGGATTAACATTTATATGCCAATTTCTCAAACTGTGAGTTTTAGTTGAAGGCTGTGACTTTTCTTGGTTATGTTATCTCTAGTAAAGGGATTATGGTGGATCCACAAAAGGTTGCAGTGGTTAAGAAGTGGCCTAGACCCGTGACTCCAATCGATATTCAGAGCTTCTTGGGTTTAGCCGGTTACCATAGGAGATTTGAGGGAAGTATTTAGCAATAGCTTCCTCATTGACTAGATTGACCAGAACAAGGTAAAGTTTTTCTGGTCTGATGCGTGTGAGAGTAGTTTTGAGAAGTTAAAGAATAAGTTGACTTCAGCTCCGATCTTGACCTTGATCAAGGGTAATAAGGGATTTATAGTGTATTGTGATGCTTCTCATGTTACTCTTAGTTATGTGTTGATGCAGCATGGTAGGGTGGTGGTCTATGCTTTTGGGTAGCTGAAAGTTCATGAGAAGCACTACCCTACTCAGGAATTGGAGTTATTAGCTGTGGTACTTGCATTGAAGATTTGACATTACTATCTCTATAGGGTTTATGTTGACATATTTTCTAATCATAAGAGCCTACAGTATGTGTTTACTCAGAATGAGTTAAATCTTAGGCAAAAAAGGTGCCTTGAGTTGCTGAAAGACTATGATATGAGTTTCCATTACCACCTAGGTAAAGCTAACGTAGTTGCCAATATGCTTAGTAGGTTACCCATGGGGAGTCTAGCTCATGTGGATGAGGATAAGAGGGAGTTGGTGAAGGACATTCACCATTTGGCTAATCTCTGAGTTTGTCTCACGAACTCTGAGAATAGGGGTATATTTGTGCATCAAATATCGCAATCATCTCTTGTTGTTAAGATAAAGTAAAAGTAGATTTTGGATTCTGACTTGATGAAGATTAAGAGTAATATGGGTCAGCAAAAGGTTGTTGACTTTGCAATTGGTGGTGATGGTATCTTTAGGTAACAAGGCAGGTTATGTGTACCCGATATCAATAGATTGAGGGAAAGGATTTTGGTTGAAGCTTATGGATTGTGTTATGTTATTTATCCTGGTTCTATGAAGATGTATCATGATCTTAAAGAGTTCTATTGGTGGAATAATATGAAGCGAGATATGGCTAACTATATGGCTAAGTTCATGGTGTGTCAACAAGTGAAAGTTGAGCACATGAGACCTAGAGGTTTGTACTAAGAGATTAAGTTGCCGAATGGAAGTGGTAGGTAATTAATATGAATTTCGTTATTGATCTTCCTTAGTCTCGAAATTAGTGTGATTTTATTTGGGTCATTATGGATAGGATTACCAAATCCGCTCACTTCTTGCCTGTGAGTACTAGTTATTCGGCTGAGGATAATGCCAAATTGTATCTTGCGGAGAACGTGAAGTTTTTGGTGCTCCAATTTCTATTATCTCAGATTATGGTACTCCGTTCTCATCTCACTTTTAGCTATCATTTCAAAAAGTTTGGGAACTAAGGTGTGCCTTAGCACCGCTTTCCACCCGTAGTTGAATGGACAAGCTAAAATGACTATTCAAACATTAGAAGATATACTTAGTTCTTGCGTGATTGACTATGGTAGTAGTTGGGTTGATCATTTGCCTCTTATAGAGTTCGATTATAATAATAATTATCACTTTAGCATTGGTATGGCTCCTTTTAAGGCGTTGTATGGTAAGATATGTCTTTCTCCTATAGGGTGGTGTGAGGTTGGTGAAGGTAAGTTATTTGGCCTTGATTTGGTTAAGCAGGCCTTGGATAAGGTGAAGGTAATTTTTGATAGGTTGAAAGCCACCAAAAGTCTTATACGGATGTGAGTCATAGGGAGTTGAAGTTTAAAGTTAGCGATTGGGTGTTTTTAAAGGTGTCTCCCATAAAAGGAGTAATATGATTTGGTAAAAGCTCAGTCCCCGATATGTTGGTCTATACTTGGTTTTGAGAAGGGGTGGTAATGTTGCGTATGAGTTGGATTTGTCTTCTAGTTTGAGCTCCATTCATCCGGTTTTCCATGTATCTATGTTGAGAAAATGTGTGGGTGATCCTTTATCGGTTTTTTCTTTGGAAGGATTGGGTGTTTTGGATTCCTTATCTTATGAGGTAGTCCCAATAGAAATCTTGGATTGTTAAGTTCATCGGTTATGGATGAAGGATATGGCTTCAGTAAAGGTTCTTTGGAGGAACCATAAGGTTGAAGAAGCTACTTGGGAAAAGGAAGAGGACATAAAGTCCAAGTATCTGCACTTGTTCCCTATGATGAAAATTTATGCTTGAGTTATGCATTGTTTTTAATATCTTAGTTTTATGTCATTTTCAAATAAAATGTTGATTCCTTGATGTCTTTGTTTTCTAATATTGGTTTAAGGGAAGTTTGATGGGTAATATTGTGTTGAATCATGTATGTGCTTGACTTTACCCGTCATTCGAGGACGAATGATCCTAGTGGGGGAGAATTGAAACACCTTGTCTTTTGACCTTTAGAAATTTCCTGAGTTTGAGCTTTCTGATTATCATACGACTCATGTTTACTTGTCATATGATGTGGGTATGATTTAGGGGTCTTGGTCGTATGTTACTTAGTGTGGTTTTGGCTGTTTTCCATCCAAGGAACGAATGGACATCTTAAGGATCGTATGTTAATGGTATGAGATAGAGAGTCACTCGTATGTTACTCAGTGTGTCAAGCCCTTGGTAGGCTGCCTAGGGTATGGTTCTAGGGTATAAATAGTATGTTATGAATACTAGTTGGTCTATGAAGTCGTATGTTGGATAGGATTGGAGTCCAACTTTTGTCTAGGGAGTGAGTGGTGGGTACCACTCGTATGTTATGTGTACGAGTAAGGGGGCATGTCGTACCGTCCTACACATATTTTTCAAATTTTAAGCTGAGGGTATTCCGGATATTCCCACCCTAAAACCCTTAAGACCTCACGTCTTTTAACACTTTGTGGCCTCTCATAACATATATTGAAGGATCAAAATCCTCTCTAAACTCTCTCTTAAAGATTGGGCTAGGGTTTCTACAAGGTGTTCATCTAGAGGCTCAAGACTCAAGTTCTTTCCGTGAATATTCTTGAATAAGGCATGTGACTCTTCCCTTATTGTTCATGAAAATCATGTGTTTAAAGCTTTATTTATGTATCATTAATATTGGTTTTGAAAACCAATGTTGAGAGTTTTGTTGTATATTGTTGAGTATTGTTTACTCTTGGTTTAAATTGTGAATATGCATGTTTTAATGATGGTTTTACACAAATGGGTGCTCGGTAATTATGATTTAACAATTGTGTCATGGTTGACCTACACTTGATGGTTTTACTTTGGTTTTAGTCTTGGTAATGATATGCCCTCAATGTGTTTGTAAAATTGTCTAAGAGAACAAACTTTTCACATGTTAAATTATGTTTTGGACTAAGGCATTGGCCTAAATATTGTGAATCATTGGTAATAGGTTTTGTGAAGGCTTATTCACTATACATTGGTTTGAATTGTAACCTTGGTGGTTTAACTGGTCAAATGGGTTCGAGTCCTAACATATGGAGTTTAATTAATGTCTTTTTAAGACAATGGGTTCGAGTCCCAAATGAATGATTGATTAATAATGGTAATGGCATGTGGTATGCTACCAAATAGACGGTGAGACTAAGGGGCACGAACAACTGCCGGCAAGAGCAGCTAGGTAGATAGGCAATAGACCCCAAACTTTCCAACATGAAAGGCGGTTTCACAACCATGTAGGCAACACGCCATTTGAAATCAAAGCTTTCGTCGATACCACAGACACAGAGCCTAACCTTTTAGACATGACAAGCGATTCACGATTATATAGGTGGTATGCCATATGAAATAAAGATTTTAATTGACACACCACAGCTTTCCTACGACTAAGCTACACATCCATATAGACGGTTTGCTTTTTAGTTACAAAGCCTTCCCAACCCAAAGATGGGATGGCTTGACTTTTAAACTGAAAGCTACACATCAAAGATGGTTTGCCTTGGCAACAAAGCCTTTGCAGCCCAAAAATGGGATGGCTTGACTTTTCCAGTCTTAGAACACATGAAATCCCTTGTCTCCTTAGTACAAGAAAGTTTTGTATATGCCTAAAAATGGGTCTTACGGTGGCTCTACCAGGCCTGTTGGCCTCTAAAGGCTGTGGAACAAAAGGTGTACTAAGGCCTACCTCAGATTTGTGTGTTCTTTCTCAGATATGGAATCAATTTGGAAAGCTATGACATGGACTAAGCAAATTTCGTTTCATATACAAGAAAAGAATACTTAGGAGTCTACGTCGCGTGGATGAAGCCGACATCGTTTCAGAAACATGGAAAGTAACTTTGGTGTACCATTGTTGTCATCACAACAAGCACTTTGCCGTAGTATTTCCCTACCCCCTACTCCGGCCTAAAGGATCTAAGTACCCATACCTTTGGAAGAGAGAAAGCAAGAACAAGAGAGTTTAGCCAACAAACATCTTTATTGAAAATAGAGAAACTATACAAGGGGTTTTTAGGTAGAGAAAATGATGCCTCTAACCTAAAGTCCTAGGCTTCCTTTTATAGGAGAAGGAAGCTTACAAGATAAGCCTACACTAAGGATAAACATAAAATAAATACAATTCTTTCCTAACAGCTAAGCTAAGGGATAGGCATTATCCATTATGACATGATAAGTCTTATCCATTTGAAGGGATAAGCTTTATCTGTTATAATAGATAAGCCTTATCTTTATTCATACCGAGCCCTACTAACATGTTGGGGGCCAAATAAAAATAAAACAAACTATGTTGTTTGCATGTGAGTATGTGCAAGCAAGTGAGTCAGCAGCTTGCAAGAAGGTGCATCAGCAGCTTCATAGGCATCTTGCAAAAAGATGGATAAGCTCCTTGTCTTCAAAGTAGCTGAGTCAGCAACTTCAAAAAACCCATCTGAAACGGTAACCCACTGAGGAGGGTTTCTTTGGAGAGAAGGGTAACCCAATGGAAAGGGTAACCCATTGGCGAGGGTAAACCATCTGACAGGGTTTCCTTGGTGAGAAGAGTAACCCACTGGAGAGTGTAACCTTCTTGGAAGGATAACCCATTGGAGAGGGTAACCCACTGGAAAGGGTAATCCGCTGGAGAGGGTATCTTCTTGCACATGTCATCTGACGTCATCTTTCAGGTAGTATTGGATGGTGCCGGCGGCGATGAGTTTGCGTATTCTTCTTCCATCCACCAATCTACTCTGTGCTTCTGCCTGAGTCATTTTTGGCCTTCCAAGTTTTTCTTCATTGATCTGTTGAAGTAACTCTTTCTCTTGGATGAATCTTTACATTCCTGCATAGGAGCCATCATCCGTATGCTTGTGGCTTTATCAGTTTTAAACTCATACGGTGGCTGATATTCTTCATCCCGATGGGGATGATCATTGGTGTAGTTCATTTTCTTTAGAATGTATCTATTTTGCTGGAGAGTCAAGCATCGTGTTGCGTCACATTCATCTTTAAGAGAGAGCATTAAATTTAGAAATTTCTAGAGTAATGAAATTTTCGACTGAGCTTGGACTTCATGGCCTGTGATTCCTACCAAGTGATACAATATAAAAGTCGTTGCATCGCAGGAATATCTGATGCATCGAATCCAGTATAATCATGGCTTGATCCACAGGAACCTTTTCAAAGCTAATTAGACTCGATCATAATGCCATAAGGCAAAATACTTGAACTCCATGATGATAAAGTACATATGGCAGGTGTACCAGAACAACTATTGGAGTTCTTGCTGGAAGTCATCAGTTAGTATGATGAACACATGATAGAAAGGATATTCTGAATGTTCTTTGAACTGCTTCAGGATGGATTTATTGCACCTTTTGAATACTTGAACCTTGTTGAAAGTTTGACTTTCTCAGAGGATAGATGGATCTGAAGGATCGATATATTTGTTAAACTGATCTAGAGAGCAATCTGCTAATATGGAAGATAATATTCTTGATATGTTGAACATGAGAAAAAGATTGGCCAATTTTTAGTTGTCGTCTCCGGTGCTGGGAGCTAGGTAGAAATCAGCAGCATAGATATCTCCTGATTCTTTATAGACATCTATTGAGAAGATAGTGTCCTCCGTCGGTTATTCTTCCAAAGAAGACCAATTCAAGGTCATCCTCTTTATCGAGATAGATTCCAGCATGATCAATTATTTCTTCAAAGAGGTGGACAATGTCTTTCAACTACTTGAGTTGAGGATAGTTTTTTGCAAAGTGACCAGGATATCTGGAGAAAAACTAGCCATCAATCTTCGTCTTGTAGTCTTCTAGGCTTTTTCTTCTAAAATACCTAGTTTGATATACTACCTTAGTCTCATCGTCTAAAGGCCTGGTTAGTTTGAATCTCCTAAATAGCAGCTTTCGCTGGGATCTCATATGCCATCTTGAACAGGGGTAATCGAACTTCATACCAAGATGGTTCCCACTGTAATGAGGATTAAGAACTGGGTAGTTCTTAATAATCTGCTTTAGTACAGATCTCTTATTACATAGACTATTCAGGGCTTAGAAGATAGCCTGGCAGGTATAGCTCACATCTATGCAGGAGTCTTGTAGTAGGATTCTGGTGTCGGTGGAAAAGTCCTGGAATGTGAGATAATTGGTTTTATCCACAATACCAAGTGTATCTTACCAGTATGTGAGGATTTTGGAAAATCTGGATGTGCATTCTGATAGTATTATGCATTGTCCTCTTTCAGCCAAATTCTTCATCGTCATGAAAGTTTTGAAGTCCTGAGGTAGGGATAAAGTTGAATCAATGATTTTCTCTGCCTCTGTTATGGGTTCTTGTCTTCTTTCAGGGACTGGATAACTTATCAGCAGGTATTGCTCGGTGATTGATTTATAAACCACTGGTTTGTTGGAGTATTTCTCTAACATATATGGACATTCCTCCTCAAGAAATTGGTTCATCATTCTTGATACATTCACTAGCACAGAAGTCATTGTTAGTACCAGATGACTGTCTACTAATGAAACATAGTGGTTGGCCGTTGATGAAGATGTTCTCGGATATTTCTTTATCTATATTGAAAGCAGGCTTGGGAATTTCTTCTACAGCTGGATGGGGATCATCATGATCTTCATGACAATCCATGGTTTTCACCGAAGCTTATGCTTCTATCTTTTCCTTTTTAGACTTGGGACATCCTTTAGCAAAGTGTCCTTTGTCATGGAAGATGAAGCACTTGTGCTTTCCTGTATCTGTCTTCTTGGAGGACTTGTCATCTGTGCTAATCCGTTGTTCCTTGTCCGACAGTTACTTATTCGGCAATTTTTTTTTCTAGCCTGTCTGTACTGCATGTACCTTTTGTGCCTTTCCTAACATTTTGAGAGCTGGGGAGACCCGTTTGGTTGAGTATCAGGATTTGTAGGAATCACGCCAGTGGCTTCGTTAGCTTCTACAAGAAGAACAGGATCTAGATTTGGATTATAGTTTGAGATCAACATGGTGCCTAATCAACTGACTGGGGGTATCGTTGCTCTTCTTCAACCTCTGGGTCAACATCTTCAGTGGCCTTAGGAACATTATGATATTCCTCAGCTGGGTCAAATTGGAAAGGCTGAGGAGTGTAACTTGTTGTTTCTGCTGGATTGAACTTCGAGGTGGCCTATTCCGGCATAAGGTGATTATCAGTACAAAAGAATTCTAAACATGTATGGTCACCATTATGGAGGCTATGCTCGATGAAATCCCAATCCTCCTCTTGTGGAACCTTTGTTGGGATCTGTAGGTCATCGTTTGGGACTATAGCATTTAACTCTGTGAAGATGTCATCTTACGGGAGTGCAATAGTCATTGATTTTATCACATCAACAGCATACGGGGCCTTCATCCTTTTGACTTGTCCTTCAGCTTGCTGGCAGTATAACATGGCCTCCTTCCTTTTCCATGAGCATATGGGAAGCTTAGATCTTTGCTCATCTTCTTGAGTTGCACTGAGGAGCTCAGAGGTGGATGAGCTTGACAGAGATATGGAAAAGGGTTGGTGTATATTTTGTGGTGGTGTGAGAAGTGCGGCATATGTTGGGATATCTTATGGATTTGTGCTGTCATACCTTAATAGAGCAATTTGTTCTTTAATTGATGCCATTTCTCTTTTTTATGATCAATAAAGGATAGTACCGAGGTGTCTAGAGGACATGTGGTAGACTGGATAGCCTATCTCCTTTCTTCTAGTACCTTTATGTGTGTGGCATGGCTCAAATCCCAGTATTCATCATCATCACCACTTGTCCTGGTAGTGTTGCAATCTACATAACTACAATAGCTGACCCATGGATAATGTCCCATGAAAGGACATTTGAACCAGTGTACGTTGTATCTCTCATGATTGAATTATTGGACCCAATCATTATCTCTCATGATTCTTTTGAATTAGTGTGAGGCATATACTGGGTCTAAGATTTCCTCCTTTGGATATGTATCAGTGGGGATGATCATGCAAATAGGCAATATTTTCTAGTAAGGGGTCACTTCAGATAGGGTTCAGAGATACTGAGAATAGAATCTCAACTTCTTATAACAGTTAACACATTTATCTGGAGTGATTTTGAGTAGTTCTTCCAGAGACACTTGATTTGATATTGTACACCAAGAGTGGTTTGTTGGGCCGTATCTATGGCTAAGGACAAAGATGTCTGGTCGCCTGGCATGGAAAGAGTATCCTCATAGTTTTGCACTTGCCAGCTGCTTGGTAGTGTATGGTTGGATATAAGCTAGCATCTAGTATGCCCAGGATTTGGACTTGAATTTTTATCTCCTCAGTCAAGTTTGGATCAGAAAGGGACATGGTAAGATTTGGAAATAGAGTTATAACAAGTGTCCCAGCTTCCAGGATAATATGTAAGGTACCCAGATTTGAATGTTGGTAGTCATTGAATCTAGTATCAAGAAGAGAAAGATGTGCCACAACTAAACGACCTTTTCTCCCCTGATATGTCAACCTAATTCGCACAACACCAATATGGAGATAAGTAAATCCTAGACTTTTCTATTGTTGTGGAAAGTCCTCTAGCATCTGTAGTGATATGAATTGTTCCTCTGGAGTTACCAGAATAGGGTGCTGAACAAGTGGTGTAGCAGTAACATATTCTTTAGCTCCTTTTAACTTTTCTTAGACCATAGAGTGGATCTTCATCCAGGGATTGCATACCTTCTTAGCAACAGCTGAATAGGGACTTAGTAGAAGTGGATATGTAGTAGATAGTTGTGTTTTGTGGACAACACATCTACTACATAAAGGGAGTCAGTTTTACATGACAACACAACTTTGAGATTAGTTAACATATAGTTGTCGCCTAACAACTTGGATGAACTAGATGAATATTCAAACATATTTTTGATATTTTTGGACAACATAGATTCGATGTATTTGTTCTAAAGTTCTAAGGGAAAGACTCAATAGAATGAAAAATATTTTTGTATTTTGTGGATTGACTCTATATATTTGTGCTAAAGATCTAAGGACAGGACACAACTAATATTTGCTCTAAAATCTTTGAAAAATAACAATGACTCGATTAAGTACAAGATGCAGAATATCAAAACTGGAAAACACTGACTCTAATAAGTAGAATGAAACTAGAACTCTAATACATATAGGAAGTGAGTAGTAAAACTTGGAAGTAAAAACTAAGGACGAATCTAAGAGCATTAGCTAAGACAAATAAAACTAAAAACTAAGAATAAAAATTTAAAGCTGGCTCACGTGTTTGCAACTAGTAGAGGTGGATGCAAACTACTGCTTCCTCCCAACCTCCAAGAGTGGGGATGGCTTTGATACCAAATAGATGGGGAGGCAGAGGGGCATGAACGACTGTCGGCAAGAGCAGCCAGGCGGCTAGGCAACAGACCCAGAACTTTTCAACATGAAAGGCGGTTTCACGACCATGTAGGTGGCACGCCATACAAAATCAAAGCTTCCATCGACACTACCGACACAAAGCCTTCACGACCATATAGGTGGCATGCCATATGAAATTGAAGCTTTCAATCGACAACAACAGCTTTCTTAGGACTGAGCTATGCATCCATATAGATGGTTTTCCTTTTAGCTACAAAGCCTTCTCAACACAAAAATGGGATGGCTTGAATTTGAAACTGCAAACTACACATCAAGGATGGTTTGTATAGGCAACAAAGCCTTGGCATCCCAAAAATAGGATGGCTTGACTTAGTCAGTCTTAGAACATATGAAATTCCTTGTCTCCTTAATACAATACTATTTCGTATTTTCCTCTAAATGGGTCTTCCAGTGGCTCTCCCTAGCCTGTTGCCCTTTAACTATCGCGGATCAAAATATGTACTAAGGCAGACCTCAGATCTGTATGTTCTTTCTCAAATATGGAATCAATTCGAAAAGCTATGGCATAGACTAAGCCAATTTTATTTGGTATACATGGAAAGTATACTTAGGAATCTATGTCACATGGATGAATCCGACATCATTTCATAAATATGGAAAGTAACTTTGAGGTGCCATTATTGTCGTCACAACAAGCAGTTTACCATAGTATTTCCCTACCCCCTTACTCCGACCTAAAGGATCGAAGTACCCATCCCTTTGGTAAAGAGAAAGCAAGATCAAGAGAGTTTAGCTAATTAATTAGTTTAATGGTTGTATATGTGTAATAAATGGTTTTAATTTAGGTTTTTAAGAGAGATGTATAGCCGGGAAGTAAAGGTGGAGTCTGAAGGAGTAACACTGGAAACTATGCTAGCTGGTGCAAGTATCTTTAGGACCGAGTGGTTTGTGTCCCCCAAATGAATTTATGAATAGGAGGTTAGAGTCCTCATTAATACATGTATTGGTGCTCAAGTCACCTGATTATGTCAGGAGGTTTGATTCCCCTAAATAGGCATATACAGTTTTAGATATTCTTTGATTTGTGCGGCTAAATGCACTGGGGCCCTTCCAGCAGGGGAGAGTTGCGCGTATATACCCCATAGGTAACTTGTTATGTGATAGTTAGGCTACACCACCCAGGTTAATATTGTCAAAGTTCATGCTAATATTTTTCTCTATCAAAGCATGGTATATATACGTATAAAAATATATGTTTTGTATTGGTTATGTGCATTGGTTGATTAGTTTTAAACTATTCGCATTATATTATCCTTATCCTTGAGTTACATGCTAATGCCCCAACTGCTAATCGTCTTTCGACATTGTATTCCCACGCGATGCTAGGACTGCTCATACTATTACACCTTCTGCTCAATAACTTGGATTCAGGGATAGTTTGTGCTGACTTAAAGTGGTGATCTTCCATACTTTGGAAAACTCTATTTCCTGATTTTAGTTTCTTATATCGTTATTGATTTAGACTTTGATATTGGTTTTTGCTATGTTGGGGGCATTTCCCGACCAGATATTCCTGGTTAGTTTTAGAGGCTTTGCATGGACAAACTGTGGACTTAGGTACATTATGGAATAGAATGATTGTGTTATGGTTGTTGGTTTGGTTTGGATGGTTTGACTTAGTTGGGTTGTTCTTGCATATAAATTTGTCCCAAATTTATTACATTTTAAAATACTCTATGTTGGTGTATGATCAAAATTCATCCGACTTAGGGTAAATATTGATTGGTTGGGTTGGGTATCGAGGGTGGTGTCCGATCCTTATTGGACTGGAGATGCCCGTTACGACAAGGCTCTAGTTTGGGTCGTGTCCTCTTGTTTAGCATACCAAGTAAGAGCCTCGCCACACAAACTTCTATTAAGCTACTTCATTATGAGCTTTTTATTTTTTCAATCCCTAGAAAACTATCATAATTTACTCTTAAATGAGTATGGGTGCCAGCAGTTCCATCAAAAAAGTTGAACTTAGGTGGCTTGAACTCGACTGGCAAATCAATTTCTAGATGGATACATAGATCTCCATAGTTTAAATGCTTGTTGCCTTGACTTTCTTGGAGATGCTTCATCATCATCTTCTAAAATGTGCAACTCATTTATGATTGCATCATCTTCCCTTTCTGTCTTTATATTCATCGGGAACCTACGTTTAGTAGATAAGGTAAAAATGGGTGTCTCAGTCACGTCATTAGTAGAATATATCATTCTCAAAAGGTAGCATTATTTATTTGTTCCATATTGTGAGTAGATGTGACAATATTTGGGTGTGGGGTGCAGTAAGGATATTTTTTAGAGTTGATGGGTTTCAACAGGGATGACGGATTTGTTAAGCCAATAGTTGAAGTGGAAGGTTCCATTGACAAATATTGTTTAGGAATTGATGTTCCTAGCAAGGAAAGAAGAGGAGAGCATGGTAGAGTAGTTATGGATAGATGTGTGGGGTCCCTCGCTCGATGTAGTTCTCCTCTTACTATCTTAAGTTGTTTCTCCATGTAAGAAATATGTTCTTATTTATCTATATCATATCTTCTTGTAAAAGCTCCTGATACATTAGCTAGTGTTAGAGCATTTCGAGTCGGGTCAACGCCATTGATGTTCATCCAAGGTTTGTATCTTAAGTCAACTAGTTTTATCGATCAACACAATCAATATCTGTCGGGGGAAAAAGATAAATAATTACAAAAAATAAATGAAAGGTAAAGAGGTAGTTTATATCGGTAGACAAGAATATTCGGTTAATGTCAAGCAGGCGCGTCCTACAGAGCCTCTTTTTGCTAGAGATAGGCATGCATTCATACAAAATGATACAGATGAACCTAGATTTTGACACATCATGAATTCAAAATAATTTTGAATTTTCTTAAAGATGGAATATATCCAACAAGCGCGGTCCAGAGAGGCCATGATGATAGTAACAAAACGTACAACCAGTATGAATTGGTAAGAGTAGGCTAAAATAATGCTTTTGAAATATAAGTATCTTAAGTCTCATTAATAATAAATTAACATCTTGTGATAAAGATATCAAATGTAAGAGGAATATTGATGATACCTCACTCACATTAGCTGGAAAGAGTTAAAAGTTTGTGGAGATGAATAATACTCCACATTAATTGTCATGAAAAAAGGTATCAGATAAATTTGAAGTTCAGAAAAATACACTTTGACTCAACATTAATTGTTTGAAGAAAGGCATCAAATAAATACGAAGTTTTGGAAAATACTCTTTACAAAGAAGGAATCAGACGTCGGGAGAATGCTCAATGACATTTCATGCGTGTTTGGATCAAAATGACATTAGACATAGGTGAAGTTTTTTTAGTATTTCATATCTTTGGACTTGAATCTAAAGTCAAATGAAATCAAAACTTTTTGAGAACACTTGACATTCATGAACTTTGAAAAAGACATTCGGTGAAGCAGAGTTTTAATTATGCTCCATATTTTGAGAAATGGGTGTCAAATGTCTTAAGTTTGGGCATTACTCCACATCTATTGACTTGAAGAGGGTGTCGAAAGAAGATAGAAATTCGAAAATACTAGTCATCCATCGACGAAATTAAAGGAAGGTCAATCTAGTTGTCCTAAATCCATTAGTGTTAAGTATTTGGATTATCAGAGTCAATTCTCACACAAATTATATTGTAAGGTACATAACCTTCTGACGGAAGGGTACCTTCCTAACTGCAGCAACAATACCTTAGATCATCCCGCCTAAGGTTTATGCAACATGACCTATTGCTAGAGTAATATTTTTCCTAGATATTTCAGAGTACGATTGAATAATTATGAGAACATACACTAACCTAAATGCACCAATGCTAAAATTGAAGAATCCAAAGAAGGTTTGGGGGAGTGTGTGACCCCGCCCGGTGAACCACAGTGTGTGAAGTGTACGGCCAAAGACTTGATAGAAAGTGTAAATAAGAAAGCATTAACAAGTAGGGTTTTCAAACAAATTAGGAACACAAGTTTGGATATATCTTGGGTCGTTCAAACAAAGAAGTATATACTTCTAAACATAAAATAAAGCGAATAATGAACTAAAATAAAAAAAATCCCAAACATGAATCCTAAACTACGTCTACTAAGGCCAAGAACTAAGTTATATCCCCAGCAGAGTCGCCAGTTTTTCGCACTATATTTCGAACCGATCAAAATAGTGTACAACTTATAGTGCTTAAGACTCTCTGATTTTGAAAATTTATTTTTTAGAGTCACCACCTAAATTTTTAAGAAAACCCATTTTTTATGTAAAATTTATTTTTTGGTAAATTTGAAAAATATTAGAGATTCTGAGTAAGGGTTTTAATTACTCGAGGTGAAGGCGTTAAGCAACTCTTAGAGCCTATTCAAAGATAATCCTTAAACACAGTTTAGGAAAATATTTGAAAAAAATATTTTTTTTAAATATTTGCTAAAAATAGAGATAATTTTATAAAGAAAAAAATTATTAAATTTAAGAATAGAAATGCACAAGGTATATACATATGCCTACAATATACGAAAATATAATATATAATTATCACAAAGTGTATATACATAAGTATATAGCTCAAAATATAGAAAATTTAATAGTGATATTTTTATTCATAAGATGATATGTATGTGTACCAAAATACATTGTTAGTTTTTATGATATTGTAAAAATGACTATATTTAATATACTTTTATATAAATACACTTATGTAAAGTAAGGATGCATAAAGGGTGTAAAATGTACTAATATATTAGCTAAAAGAAATGGACTAATATATTTTAAATATAGAATAAATGTAAAAGATAGAAATTAATATGATGAAATACACATATATAAAATATAGTTGAATAAAGTGTAAATACTGATAATGAGAAAATACCCTGCATGAGGTAGTGTATATGTATATAGACCTTTTGTTTTGAGTTTTTTTTTCCTAAAAATAAGCTGAAACTTGAAATAATGTTAAGAAATAAGTAAGAACGTCGTAAATACTTGAACCATATTAAGTTGTATAAAAATTGAACTTTGATAAGTGAGCTATTTGCTAAATTGGAAAGGTTTGACTAACTAAAATTCATTTAGTTGTTTGTTAAAAAAACTAATTAAGATAAAAATTGCAAATTAATATTTTTTGCAAAATGGAAATTGTAGCTAACCAATTTGTTCAATTTTGAAGAAAATATATTCATTTGAGATGCATAAAAGGCAAAAATTTGCTCTTTTTAATTCTAAAAGGTTTTATTCATGATTAAATCTATATACGTCGAATATTGAAAAGATTAGCCAAGGAAAAAACTGATTCTAGATGATTTAAAGGTAAACCAAAGCTGAATCATACCAACGTTGATTTCAATTCAATAACACTATATGAAAATTCATGTTCAAATACATACAAGGTTAGTAAAACATACACAAATAATAAGAAATGGTTGAGGGTGAGGAACTCGATACTATAAGTTCCTACCAAAGAAATCGGATCCTAGCGATTTAGATCCCAAGCTCTATGATCCTATAGCTGTTGGCCCAATATTTGGATTAAATGAGTGTTGATTGAAACTCCAACTCCTAAATGTTCATGTAAAAGAAAAGGGAAAATAGAAAACAATTAAGGTTTCAATAAATAAATGCAATGTAAAATAAAGATAATAGTAAACAACACCTAAGCTTAAAATGTACCATGTATGTACAATAATTTTTTTCAGAAACAAAAAAATAATACACATACCCACAGCCACAACCAAAATTCTCTAAATGTCATGAAGAGATTTTACAGTAATGGATCTCAAATATATCACTCCGTTAGTACTTAACCTATGAATACTTGAACTATCTTTACCATTACTCTTTAAACCAACTAATTTTGACAAAATTCTAAATGAAAGTAGTAAACAATAAACCGAAGAATGTGCACAAGTTGATAACAATGAATAATGGAGGGATGATATCATTCAACCAAAACTTATTTTAATTAAACCTTATTCAAACTTAATTTATTTTTTACCAAACTTCTAATTTCAAACCAAAATATACTAAACAAATCAATCTTATAAATTTGTGAAGATACGACAGCAAACAAAGAAAAATCATTGAAACCATATTCTAAATTTCAAACCAAGTAATGTAACTTAATCGACAGTCCTTTGACAACTTTAGAATTATAGTTCAAAAAATAAACCCACTTATGCACACATTTACAGATCTATATGTATACGCATAAACAACTTCAAAGGATGCAATACATGTTTTATCTATAACGCCAAAAAATGACAACATAAACTTATAATCAAAAGAAGTCATATATTTTTTAAATCAGAATAGACAAAAAAGAAAGAGATGAGGTGGAGTGAAGGGATAAATTTTACCTTGTGTTGCATAGCAAACGTGAGGATACAACTTCATTAATTTCGACCACAAGCTGGAACTCCCTCGAACTCAAACTCAGACCGAAGAAATTAAGGAAAAACAAATAAGTAGTAATAGTTTTTTGGACCATTTTACTTGCGTGCTTAAAAAATGGAACATATTTTTTCTCTCCTTTCTTGATCTTTTCCTCCCCCTCTTTTTGGGTGAAGAATACCCATATATATATAGGTGAAAATTTGGGTATGAAAGTCTGAACTAGAAATTAAAAATTTGCAAAAATATGTGAGATAAAGGGGGTTTGAAATTCAGATTCAAATCTTTGAATGATTCATCCCTCTCTTTATGGATAGTTTTGATTTAGGATTTGAAATTGTTTCATGGATTTAGAAATGATTTCCTTGATGTGAGAGAAATCACAAGTTAAAGAGAGAAAAGGGGTAGAATCTTGTAGAGCTGTGACAGTTAGGGTTTTAAAGGTTTGGTTGTTAGGTGGAGGAGAGGAAGAAGAAAAAATAAGGGTCGATGATTTTTTTTGTATATTAGGAAATAATATGATGATTAGTTAATGTTATAGGAAAAGGGAAAAAGATGTGCCAATGATTTTTTGGGAAGAGAAAAGGGTGTGTGGGGTTTTGGGATTTGACTAGAATTTGAACAGTTCGATCATTTGATCAGATGGTTAAGATTATTCTTAACAACAAAACATACACACACACACAACTATATATATATATATATATATATATATATATATATATATATTAATATTAATAATAATATAGTATAATTAAAAAAAATATATGAATGCGAGTATCAAAATATTTTTTGTGTGATTTTTGATATTAAATTACTAATTTTATTTAATTAAAATATTTAAAACATAATAAAATTACAGTATGAATTTATTTTTAAAAATTATTTAGGACAAATAATTATATAAAAAAATAATTAAAAGGAAAAAATACCTGTCAACAATTGTTACGCTAAAATAAAGAGTAGAACCCTTACTTTTTTCTTAGACAAATTTTTAAAAATTCAAGATTGGCCTTGTCTTGGGTGTATTTTGAGGGTGTGATAGTCTAAATAAATTTAGTGGTTAACATATTGGTGGATTTGTTTGATTTAATTTTGTAGTAGAGGATGAATTTTACAAGTCGTAGCAGCTTTTGGTACCTAAAATGGGTTAATAGAACTCCGATTATAGAGTTTACTGTGAAAGAGTTGGTCTGCGATGTTGTATTTAGAGGTGTATTTTAAAATAAACTAATTTGAGAAGAGGTCCCTATACTCTTTCCCAGGACCGGTGTAGTAGTAAAAGTACCACTAAAGTGGTGGCATCAATTACCCTACAAACAGCTACACCGACAACTTTGCTTTACCACTACAGTGGTAAAAATGTAGTGTATAGCTTTTTAGAAACTAAAAAACTCATTTTTCATTTTTCTTTTTTCCAAAAATGAGTTGATGCATAGCAAGAGGTAATTTTCTATATTTTTTAGGGTTTTCATGTTTAATGATTAGGTTTTTCTATTTTCTAAGCTTGAATTACTTCCTAGAATCCCTAGAAATTGCTATAATCTTATTCATGATAGAAACTGAGGTTTAGCCTTAATTTATAAACTAAATGAAAATTGATGAAAATGTGATTAAAATCAAGCAGTAATTATCCTAGGGTGTTAGAAAATACTAGTTGAAATAGAATTATGGTTGTTCATGTTGAAACAAGTAAATTCATAGGGTTTAAGGGTATAAAATCCTAAGATGAACTAGGACAAATTCATTATTAAAATTGATTATTAATGATTCGTAGTGGTTAGAAAGGTTAAAATAATTGAAATGGGTGTGAAAATTTATTGTTATAGATCAAGACAGGATTGAAAGAGAAAAAAAAAAGGAAAAATTATGGCCTTGAAGTGATTCAAGGAGGAATCAAGGAAGGTTATGGGTTATTTAAAGCAATTAAACTTACTTGATGTTATGCTTATATGTGAATTAAATGTTTATAAGTGCTTTCAAACACTACTAGTGATTATTGACTACATTGCATGTCATTAATGGTAATGATGATATAGTGTCATTGTGGATATAAATTAATGATATTAATGATGATATTGAAACCATGATGATGTTGATGATATTGGTAATGATATGACGGTGATGATGATATTGAGAGTAAAAGAGATGATGCAAACATGTCTCATACATATATTCATCATATGCATTTGAATGTACATTATACTTATCTGTTGTGATGAATTTATTGCTAAATTGTCTAAGTGTAAAGTTGTATTTATGAAATTGTATTTGCCCTGAATTGAAATGTTATATTTGTCATTGGTTTTCATTAGTTATAAGTTCTATTGTAATCTGTACTACTTATTATTGGTTTGCTTATTTGCATATTATTGTGTTGAGACGACCTATGATGCCTATCAGTACTTGATGATGTACTAATGTTGCATGTGCTTTTTTTTGTTGAGTATAAAGAATGTTCCAGTATTTATGATGAGACCTCGCCTTTAGCCAGCAGTTTCAGGCTTTGATTCAAGGATGAGCACCATGAGGACAGCCATTGAATCTTCTAGATTTTTTTCATGTCCCTTGTTTTGGGACTAAGACTTTTTTATATTTTCTTTCATATTTTGGAAGTTTATGAGTTGAATTTTTGACATTCTTAGTTATACTTGTACCGTGACTTCGGATCTTGGGGTTCTAATAAATAGAAAGATCCTACACTCTATTATGTAGTTATGACATTTATTAAGTTGGATTTTCTTTTTGGATAATTTTTGTTGTGTTTAGTAACTTCGAAATAAGAATTTGATGAAAATGATTTTTGAAGGGTCAGATTGACTTGGTATGAGTTAGATAAGATGGTCCTCACTCCATACGGTTAGGATAGGAGCCAATCATGACCAGTTGGGTCATGAAAAATATGGTATCATAGCATACTGGATATGTAGATCTCATCGTACTAGAACATGTCTAGTAGAGTCTTGTAGAATGGTATGAAGATATCTATACTTTTTTTAGGAAACAAAATTCCTTTCTTTCTTTATTTTGTGTTATTACATGATTCTAATTGTTGTATGGTAATCCAAATTAATATCTAATCATTTACTCTTGTTTGTAGATAGTGAATACCAATTTCACTAGGGCAGCAGCAGTCGCACTTGCAGCAATACCAATAACAACATATGTATTAGCTACAGGGCTGCAGTTTGGGGTAGGCCACAAGAAAAAGGTGGGGCAAGTATTGGAGGAAGAGGATTACCACCTACCAAGAGTGGAGCTTAGACAGTTGGAGGACCAGCTAGATAGAGGACCCCCATTCCCCCCCCCCCTTCACACTGGGATACTCTTGATCTAGTTTAGAATAAGAATATCGTAATTAAGGAGGAAAAAGTATTGGTTTTAGAAATTGTAGTTCCCATGCAAATTGATGAAGCTTGGTGCCTATACAGAAAAATGTAGCCCAAGTGCCTATGTCCTTTGAACTAATTCAACTGGTGTTGGTATTTCCGAGTAGTTTGGATGGCACCGATACTACTCCAACTATTTTGGTCTTTTCTTTGCGTCTTTATAGCATAGTACTACTATAGTTCCTAGGATGGATGAGGGATCTAAGACCAAAGTATTTTCCCGGTAGGTATTATGAAAGGTGATCATTGATGATGAACATGGACTATTCTATGAGCTCATAAAAATGAAACCTTCAGTATTTTAGGGTACTGAGTCCAAGAATGCTTTTAAGTTCTTTATTGATTGTTATGAGCATCTTTATAATATCAGTGTGGTTGAGAGATATAGTGTGGAATTTGTGTCTTTTCAGTTGCAAGGTGAGGCCAAGAAATGGCGGAGGTCCTTTATTGAGTGCAGGGTTGCCTAACCTCTACTTACTTAGGCTCTATTTCAGAATATGTTTCTTAAAAAGTATGTTCCCAACACTTATCATGGTTAGAATAAGAATGAGTTTTTGAAATTAGAGCAAGGTGATAACTGTGGTGGCTTATGAGTCCAAGTTTCTTATGTTGTCCTATTATGCACTATAGTTGATTACTCTATAGTAGAAATAATTTAGGTACTTTGTAAAGGGTTTGAATTCAGGGTTTCAGATGGTTACTATGTTAGCGGCAGCTTTGGGTAAATCTTTCCAGGATATGGTCTTGTTTGCAAAGAAGGTTGAAGCTATTGTGAAATAAAAGGATGCAAGGGTAGAGGAAAAGAAGGATCGAACATTGGGATAGCTTAGCAGTACTTATTTGAGAGGTCATGATTCTCAAGGCCATTCTTCATTGCCTTATTATTTACTATGCCTATGTTTGTAGGGTCTCATCTAAGGTTAGTTATCAGCCTTCATGGACTGGCAGCTATACACCTTTATTTTCTTTAGTTTAGAGACCTACTTTAGTTATCGGATATCGTGAGTGTGGGTTTTGGGCCACTTTATGAGGTTTTGTTCTAAATTTTTGTCTGTAGGTCAGTTGACTCAACAACTAGTTTCTAGTACACTAGTCTAATAGGTTGTGGCGGTGAAGAAAATGGTAGGGGTTTTCTATAGTATAGGTGTGGTGGCCAGACTACAAAGAGGAGTGGTTACCAATCTAATTGATGTGGAGGATAGGTTGGTAGATGTGGTGATCAAGCTAGTAGAGATGTCGATTAGAGTGGTGATAGTTCTCATCTTTAATGTGTTTTGGCCTATCCTAAAGCAGAAGCTTCTAACGCTGTGATCACAGGTACTATTCTTGTCTATGATTGTACGGATATTGAATTTATTGATCCTGGGTTCACTTTCTCTTATGTGTTTATGAAATTTGCCTTGGACTAGGATTTAGACTGTGAATATCTTGATCTCCTTCTATGTTATTATCCACACCAGTTGGGATGTTTTTATCTGTTGATCAGGTCTATCATATCTATTTTGTAATATTTGTGGAGTTTAAGACATTAGTAGACTTAATGATTTTAGTTATAATGGAATTTGATATATTTTAGGGATGGTTGGTTACCTCATTATCATGTCATTCTTGATTGTTATGCTAAGAACGTCGTTGTAGCTATGCCCAGGATGGTTAAGTCAGCTATTCATGCCTAGAAGTTAGTTAACCAGCGAGTAGAGCTTTTTGGCTAATCTACGAGGAAAAAGTTCAATATCACCTTTCATAACTTTGGTCCCAGTTATGTGTAAATTCCTGTACATGTTTCCGTATGACTATCCTAGTATGCCTCTAAAACTCGAGTTGACTTTTGCATAGACTTAGAGCCAAGAACCCATCCTATTTCTCTCCCCTCCTATAATATGGCACCAGTAGAGTTGAGGGATTTGAAGGCCCAATTGCAAGAATTATTTGAAAAGGATTTTATTTTTCTAAGTTGTTTACCTTAGGGTGCTCCTGTTTTGTTTGTGACAAAGAATGACTGTAGCATGCGGATGTGCATAGACTATCACTAGTTAAATAAGGTAACCATTTACAACAAATATATTTTAGCTAGGATAGATGATCTATTCGACTAGTTGCATGAAGGAGCATTGGTGTTCTACAATATTATTTTAAGGTCAGGTTGCCATCAGCACAAGATTAGGGTAGAGTACTTTCCAAAGACTTCTTTTCAAACTTTTTATGGGCACTACAACTTCTTAGTTATGTCTTTTGGTTTGGTCAACACTCTAGCTACTATTGTGAGTCTGAGGAATGAGGTTTTTCTGCCATTTTTGGATTCCTTTGTTATTGTTTTCATTGATGATATTCTAGTTTACTCCAAAAATAAAGAGGAATATGCAACTCACTTGCATACAGTATTGCAGTTGCATAAGGAAAAGTAGTTGTATGCTAAACACTAAAATTGTGAATTCTGGTTGTCTTAAATGTCCCTTTTAGGACACATGGTATCTAAAGAAAGATTAATGGTAAATCTGCAAAAAGCTGAATCTATTAAAAATTGGGCTAGACCGAAAAATCTCACTAAAGTACATAGACTGAAGTTCATAGTTTTGTGGGGTTGGCTAGTTACTATCACCAGTTTTTAAAGGGTTTTGTTACTATTGCTTCACATATCACTCGCCTAACTTAGAAAGAGGTTCTTTTCATGTAATATCCCAAAAATTCCTAGCCAAGTTTATAACCATTCATCGTATGTTTAAAACCCCCAAAATGATTATTGTAAACCATAAGTAAGTGTCAAGACCATCCATTTCGTATGTAAAGTGTTTTCGATGTGAATCATGGTCATAAGAAGCATTTAGAGAGAATTTGAGTTGATAGCTGAAATACCACAAACTTTGTGATGAGTGGTGAGTTTGCCAGTCATTTGCATTCAACATTCGTCCACACCTATGCAATGCTGAGAATTAAAGAAGCAACCTTGAGCTAGAAAAGGATCAAAAAGGGAAGAGAAGTGCAAAAGCTGGAAAACCTATGCAGACATGGCCTCAGGTGCTGCAATCGCTTGAAGAAGTCAGCAGACTGCGATCCCTTGAAGAAATCAGTTATCACGGCAGATCCACATGCGATCGCGGGATAACAAGATTTTTAGATAGGGGCAAAGTTGTAAAAGCTCATAGCCGACCCCAAATTCCCATTTAAAATATCAAAACCCTCATTTTGGGAAAACTCATCAATCTAAGAACCCTATCTTCCAACTTTAGTTTAGGTTTGTAATTTCTAGGAGCTTGGAGCAAAACTTCTTCTAATTTTTAGATAAGAAGATATTAGAGTGACTTTTAATTGTAGATTTGGCATCACCCATTGAAGATTCATTGGATTCTAAAGTGTGGTTTGCCTTTTCTTTATTTTCTTATGGATAACTTTGATGGAACTATTAGTTTATTTGTGTTTATTATCATTATAATTTTCTAGATCTACATCTTGGGATTATTCTAGTATAGAATAAAATTGTATATAAGATGTGATATATTTGTGTAGATTCTAGTTGGTTGATGATGGGTTCTACTATTACTTGGTTGAAATGGTTGGGATTTATGGGTGAAAGCCCCAAATATCCAAATGGGTTTGATGGGTGAAAATCCCAAGCTCTTAAAAGCCTAAACCATCCTTGAAAGAGGGGTTTGGGTGAACTTTAGGAACCCTTATCATCTTTGAAAGATGGATGTGGGAACCAGAGTAATAGTTGACAAATTTATGGGTATGTGTTGCCAATTTTTCACTATCTTAGACGTAAGGGTGATTAGGAGGATGACTATACCATAGGTATTATCCTAGAAATAGGGATACCCAATTGAGGTATTGGGTGGCTTTAATTGACACACTTGTTAGGTACTTGAAAGGGTCAATGAGTGACATCGTTAAGGTTTTGTTGAAAAACTATCCTCAAAGAACTTAAACCTAGCCTACCATATCATCAATGATTTGAATTTGTACCAAACTTCATGATCCCATGCATAATTTGCCTCTAGGAGAGCATAGTCCCAAGATCCATTTTAATTGATTATACTTTAATTATTCTTAGTCTTGAGTTAGTCCTTTAGAAGCCCAAGAACTACTTTCACATTTGACAAGATTGAAAACCCCTAAATTATTTTGTACAATAGGTTTGACCCTAGTAAGCAACTTTTATTTCGAATTGACTAAATCGTCACACACATTGTTCCTCGTGGATTCAACCCCAACTCTTAGTTGGGTAAATATATTGACAACGACTGCCTTGCACTCAAGTTGACATGTAAGTTGAGTGTTATCAAAAATGGTGTCGTTGTCGAGAAACAATTTGGCGTATTGAGTTAGTTTTGAACTTTAGTTTACTTTCTTTGGTTCAAACTTGTAAATATTTGTTTGTGATTTTCTTTTGTTTTTTGTGTTCGGTAGAATTTTTTAATTTTTGTTTTTGTTTATTTGTTACCATGGTATCTTGGAATGAATGTGAGTTTAGTGGTTACAGATCCTATCGTGACATTCTATGTCCATATTATAATGGACCCTACTTTTGGCAAGAATGTAGATATGCTCCCTAGAGAGAGATATGTGCACCATCTTAATCTTATAGGGAGTATGGTTGTTCTCTATGTGGTGATCGCTATGGACATTGGAGTGATTTTCCAAATTCTCCCTACCCCTATTATGCTAACCCGATTGCTAGTTCGCCTTATGATTTTGATAAGTCTTATAATCAATAAAAGAAAGAACGAAGAACCGAAAATAGTGGTGTTGAAGAAATGCTTCAACTTATCTTGGATCGGGTAGAATCAATGGGGGATAATATGCATCTCATGCATCATTCCATGGGTACATGTAGAGAGGAAATCTCAAAAATAGAAGAAGTGGGTGTAGAGTCTATTCTTTTAGATACCATGTGTGGACCCACTCTTTAAAATAATCTCAATATTGAAGAATACTCAGTAATTTCCCAACAAATCGAACCAACCATGAGAGATGATGCCATGATTGAGGAAATGGTCTAGAGTTGAAGGAAGAAGTAAAGAAAGCCTCTCATGAGGACTCTAGCCCATTCCCGGGTGAGAATGCTAAGATGGATGCAATTTCAGAATTAAGGGAAAAATCCAATTCTAACCATTTTCCAACATTATGCTTGGTAGATTTGATGAAAGTCCATCCACCTAAGCAAATGATGGATTTTAGGGAGAAGGAACACCATCCCTACTTTATGGAGTTCAATGTTTCAAATGAGCACATGCACTCAAAGGCCAAGGATCTCAACTTCTGAAGTTCAACTAATGGCCTATCGATGTTTCAACAACTACCTAAAGAGCCAAATTGGAAATTTGATGTAAAATTAGGAAACAGGTTCAAGTCCTAAAAGTGACGTAATAGAACATGTTTCATCGTGCCCTTGCATTTGCTCGGCACACTTCAAAGATGTATAATCAAAAATTGGGTAGGAAATTCAAATCCTCTAAGTGGAACATAAATGATGATTAAAGAGTCATCGTGTTGTGACGTTAAATTAAGCGCTTGATAGGAGGCAACCCATTGTTTTCATGGTTACATTATTTATTTTTGAATAAGTCATATAATTTTGACGCTTAGTAGGTGTTTTGGAAACATTGGAAGCCAAAAATAGAGAGAAGCCAAGCTTAGTAGTGTAGCAGCCATGCATAAAAATAGGGAAAAATAGAGGATCGAACAACCTTAGTTAACACGATTGCATATCGAGGGTTGCGATCGTGGAACCGCGATTGCACTAACCAAGTCGCGATCGCATCATCATACCACCTTTCAACATGGTTATCAATGCGATTTTAGGGAGACCTTTGACCTTTATTATGTTTTTGTATTATGTAGTTAGGTCACTACAATTCTTTTTATTGGGGGTATGTGGACCTACCCTTGTGTGAGTACACGTTGGATTGTAATACTTGAATTTAGTACACATGAAGCATGGAAATTTTGTGAATTAATTGTTTTAATTTTTAGTTGTCTATTTATTTTAATAATGATGTTGGGTGAGCCTTTACCTATGATAGATTGAGTGACGACATTCTTAAGGGAAACTCGTCATGATTAGGTCTTGAGCCACAGATGCAAGGGAAGTCTTAGTACCTGTGGCATTATGGATTTGGTATTGCTCTCATACCATTGGCAAAGTCTTAGTAGCCATATGGTTGGTTTGCCTATATGAAGCCAAAATGTGAGACCAAGACTTGGGTTGTTGCCATGGTTAGCAAATTTTGCATGGTGATAATACAAAGCAAACACCCCCCCCCCCCCCCATAAAAAATCAAGGGCATGGACCTGAGCGACATTGTAATAATTTTTTCTCTTTTTGTAACTCGAAATTTTTTACTTGTCAAAATTGGTAAATACTCTATGTTTGTCTCTAGCGGGAGGGACAATTGAGCCTCCTTGGCTAATTTTCATTCCCTGTGTGGTGATCTTATTTGTTTGAATCTCATGTATACTTGTACCATCTAGAACTTGCTGAAATTCAAGAGGGGGGATGAATTGAAATTTTCTTCTTTGAGTTGACTACTAACTTCTCACAATCGACTTGCCTGCAGATCAAAATACTTAACAAATAGATTAAACTTAAATAGTTAAGCATGTAAGTAATAAATCATAAATTAAAAAAACACAAAGATTTATCCTAGTTTGACACACCAATACAGTGCCTACATCCAGTCCCTTTGGGTTCAAGTTTTCTTTAGATCGTTAAAGGTTTTGTTCCAGTACAATGAGAGGAAACAAGTTCTGAAGACTTATTTTTCCCTTTAAATTTTGTGACACAGCTTCAGTTGATGTTACAATGATGACTCAATCCTACTTTTTATATAACAATTGTAAATTAATGTTACAGAGCTTTGTAAGACTAAGAATGAGAAACTTTGAATTTTCTCCTTGAAGTTGTGCGACCTGTGTCTGTATTCAGTTATCTTCTTTTATAGTCTTCGGCTACTATTCTTCATAACCCAAGAGATGTCTTCTCAGACAAGGATTTGAATTGATTCCTTAATTGAGGAAGTTCACACCTTATGATATGTCCATATCAGATATGTCCATACTTGGTGCGATTTTTCTTTCTCACATCTATACATGTCCATATCAAATATGTCCATTTACTTCTTTGATCTTTCTTTGAGGTGCATCCAATTGCCTTGTGTACTGGGATCTTTAGTAGATATGAGTTTTGTTGCCTTGTCAAGCAGTATCCTACTTTTGATGTGTCTCCATATCTAGCACAATAATTGAGAGAATATTCCTTTCCTTTTGTGAGATATCCTCCCATGATTTAAGATCTTCAATGTCCTTATATGAGATCTCTTTCCATCATTAGGGATCTTCAATATCTTTGGTGTGGCTCCATATTTAGCATGATATTCTTTGAGAGAATATTCCTTGCCTTGTGGGAGATATCCTCCATGATTTGAGATCTTCAATGTCCTTTGTGTGAGATCTCCTTCCATTATTAATGATCTTCAATATCCTGCATAGTTCACTTATTAGTTTACATTATTAAAAAATAAAACATAAATATAGGAGATTAACAATCTCCCCCTTTTATAATGACAAACAAGCATAAACATCAGTTGACTTCCCTATCTGTCATAGTAGTCGAGTTTCTCTGCCTGACTTGTAAATACTTATATTGTTCCAAGTTGCTTGAGTATCAATAGATTTACTCCCCCTGACTCGTAGACACTTCTGATTTTCTTGTCTTTCTACCCCTTTTGGCATAATAAAAAGGAACCACATAGTAGAAAAAAAAGAAGTACAAATATAGCAGAGATTTAATGTATTAACTAACAAGTGTAAGGAAAAATAAACAGTGTGGTAGATAGTGTGTTAAAAATCATTTTACAACCAAATGAATATAAAGGACATGACCCCCTTTTGAAAACCAATTTTTTTGGTTAAAAACTAACGAGAAAATTGGAATAAGTAAAAGAGATTTTTGTCCAAAAATAAGACTCATAATTCATTAATGTTGAGAATCCTAATTCCTTTTCTAAGGTAACAAAATCTTTCTTCTAACAGGGGTTTTGTAAAAATATCTACCAGTTGATTTTCGTAGTCAACAAATGTTAATGAAAAATCACCATTTTCTACATGATCTCAAAAAATGATGCTTAAAATCAATGTGTTTGGCCCTAGAATGATGCACAGTATATTTAGATATGCTAATAGCACTGGTATTGAAACACAATATGGGAACAGATTCTAAGGAAAAAATAAAATCAACTTTTGTTAAAATTAAAATTATAGTTGATGCATTATCCATAAAATTTGAGTACCACAACTTCCAATGGCTATGTATTCGGCTTTAGTTATTGGAAGAGCAATTGAAGTTTTCTTTTTTTTGTGTCATGAGTTCGGGGCATCACCAAGAATTTGACACGTTCCACTAGCACTTTATCTGTTACTTTTATCACCTGCAGAGTCAGTTTCTGAATATCCAATTAAATCAAAATGGGGAGAACAAGGGTACCATAGTCCTAATGTCTTGAGTTTCTATGAGGTATTGGATGATCCTTTTGATGACAGTCAGGTGATATTCTTTGGGAGTCACTATAACCTGACATACTTACATACACTGAACAGGATGTCTGGTCAATTGGTGGTCAAGTAGAGCAGTGATCTAATCATTTCCTTTTGGGAGTTTGTTTGATTTGTAATCCCAGGAAGAATGTGAGCTCTCCCATAAGACTTATTTCAGATTCGTCTTTCATCAAATTAGCAAAATTCTCACACACAGAGATGTTAGGACTACCAAAAGTAATATCATCAACTTAAATTTTCACAATAAAAAGATTTGAATCAAGATTCTGCATAAATAGAGTTGTATCAATTTTACCTCTTTGAAAATTTGTTATTTAGTAAGAAAGTACTCAATCTCTCATACCAAGCCTTTAGAACTTGTTTGAAACCATGGAGTGCTTTTGATAATTTGAAAGCATGATCTAGATAAAATAGATTTTCAAATCTGGAGGGTTGTTTTTCAAAGACTTCCTCATGAATAAAACCATTTAAGAAGGCACTTTTGACATCCATTTGATATAACTTAAAACATATGAAAGCAGCAAAAGCTAATAAAATTTGAATTGACTCTAACCTTGCCACAGGAACAAAGGTTTTATCATAATCAATACCTTCTTGTTGGGAGTAGCCTTGAGCTCTAAGTCTTGCTTTGTTTCTGATAACTTTACCTTCTTCATTCAATTTTTTTTATGTAGACCCATCTAGTTCTAATTATTGAAAAGTGCTTAGGTCTTTCGACCAGAGTTAAAACTTGATTTCACTCTAACTGGTCCAATTCTTTCTTTATTTCTTTGACCCATGATTCATGTTTGAGGGCCTCTTGGGTTTTTTGGTTCAATTTAAGATACAAGGGCAACAGACGCTTGATTTCTCAATGATGCTCGTGTTTGCATTCTATCATCTAAATTTCCGATGATAAATTTATTTAGATAGCTAGTATTATTTTTCCACTCTCCTGGAATACTCAGTTTGACTATTTCTATGGTGGAAGATGACTTTTGAGGGAGTATAGTCGACTCGTCCTGTGATGGCTCAGAGGTTTAGTATTGGCTCTAGATTATAGATCACTCACCTGTTCTTTATCAATACTCAAACTCATAGGAGGGTGATTAGATTCATCAAATACAATATGCATACTCTCATGCCCAAGCTTTCTGTGCCATAACCAAATATCATTGGTTTGTACAGTGAGGCAGGTTAAAGTAGAAAAATCAAGAATGTTTACAAAATAAATACTATCAATACGTTTATCGATAAGAGAGATGTCTCTTTTGTCGTATTTTATTGAGCAACTTTTGGCTTTGAAGGAGACTCTAAATCTGGTGTCCCACAGCTGACTGATGCTAAGCAGGTTATGTTTGAGGCCGTCTACTAAATATACTTCAGTAACTTCACATGAGGAGCTGAGCTTTACTGAGAAGACTCCGATGACATTGCCTCTAGTATTGTCACTGAATCTAACTGATCCTCCATCTATTTTCTTTAGAGCAGGGAAATTTTCTTTTTTTGGTCATATATCTGGAACATCCGTTATCAATTATCCATACTCCCTTATTATAGCTCTTACGTACATGATTTTGCAAAAGAAGATATATTTTATTTTGGTACCCAAGTGGTCTTGGGTCCTTTCGGGTTAGATGTTCTTCCTTTAGGCTTCCAAGCCCACACACTTTTAGGCTTATTCTTGCAACTGTAGGATTTTTCCACTTTCTGTCTATAGATAAAACAAATGGGCCCTCGATAGAAGAAATAGCTATTAGTCAATTTAAATAATCTTGATGAGGAACATAAATAGTTTTTAAAAGAGTTTGATATTACAAAACTGTTGCTTGGGGATGCCTTAAAATTGTTTAATTTTATTTTTGTATCATTAAGCTCTTCATTAAGTAAGTCAATTTCAATTTGACATGCTTTAATTTTTATTTGCTAGTTTCGTCGTTCCTCTTTGAGTTTTCGTGTAAATTGAGATTCACAACTTTACTTCTCTTGGGCGAGTTTGTTATACTCATCTATAAATTTTTGAAGTTCGTCGGTAATTAAATCTAAGTTAGATTCGAGATTATTATAGTTATGACAATAGTGTAGTCTTACCTTACGGGGTTCACCTATTGCCATGAAACACATATTGGCATCCTCTACTTCTTCAGTTTTGTCTCCATCACTCCATGCTCTAAAATTTTGATTTTTTCTAGATGATCAACGTCTTTATTTTGGACAGTTTTGTTTGAAGTGTCCATGTCTTCCACAGTAGTAATAGAGTTCATCGCTTCTAGTAGAGTCATTGTTTTTACATCCTTGGGATCTTTGCTATCTCTGTCTCATGATCTACCTTACCCCACGGTTGATGAGGGTCATTCCTTTTCTATTAGTATCTTACAGAATGTCCTCCTCTTTGGTTGAAGCAGCATTAAAGGCTACTAGTTTCTTCTTTTCATCCTTGTGAAACCTGTTGAATAATTTTCATCATATGTAATAATGTGCCTCGTAGTTCATTGTATGTCATGTTGTGAAGATCTCCATCTTTAAGAATGGCAGCCTTGGTTTCCCAAGTTTTTAAGAGACTTTGGACCAGCTTCTGGAGTTGCGGGCTATGATGATAGATCATCCCTATTGACTTTAGTTAGCATATGATTTTGCTGAATCTGGCAAACATTGTTTAAATATCTTTATTTTCCTCTATTTTGAATAACTTATATTCATTCACAAGAGCAGCAATTTTTGACTTCTTGACTTTGGTGGTTCTTTCATATGTTACCTCTAGTTTATCCCACATTTCTTTAGTTGTCTCACATGTTGAAATCTTGTCCTATTCTTCTCCGCTAACTACACACATAAGTAAACTTATAGCACGTGTGTTAGTTTGGATTGCCTCCTATTGTTCTTCGGTAATATCAAAATTTTCAAGATATTCTACATTAGTATTACTGGATTTTTTATCCTTGACTATTCATTTTTCCTTAAGCCCTGGAATTGGCTTAGGACCTTTTTTTATGACAACCCGGGATTGGGAGTTATGTGATTTGACAAAGATGGTGAATCTATTTTTCCAGTATGAGTAGTGTTTTCCATTGAAGTATGATGGTCTTATGGAGGAGTTACCATCCTAAAAAAGAGCATCGGGAATTCGGTAATTTTTCATTTGATGTTTTCTCACTTACGGTTAGGAAAAGCAAGCTGTGAGACCTGCTCTGATACCAATTGAAATTCAAGCGGGGGTAAATTAAAATTTTCTTCTATGAGTCGACTACTAACTCCCACAGTCGACTCGCCTGCAGATCAAAACATTTCACAAACAAATTAAACTTAAACAGTTAAAGCATGTAAGTAATAAAACATAAAGTAAATGAAACAAAGATTTATCTTGGTTCGGCACACAAATCCAGTCCCCTTGGATTTCAAGTTTTCTTTAGATCGTTGAAGGTTTGGTTCTCGTACAATGATAGGAAACAAGTTCGGAAGATTTATTTTACTCTTCAAATCTTGTGACACAGCTTCAGTTGATGTTACAATTATGACTCAATCCTAATCCTTATATAAAAATTGTAAACTAACATTACAGAGCTTTGTAAGAGTAAGAAGGAGACACTTTGAATTTTCCCCTTGAAGTTGCGTGACCTGTGTCTATCTTTACTCGTCTTTTTTTATAGTCTTTGGCTGCTATTCTTCATACCAAGAGATTTCTTCTCAATTAAGGATTTGAATTGATTCCTTGATTGAGGGAGTTTGTACCTTATGATATGTCAATATCAGATATGCCCATACTTGGTGCGATTTTCCTTTCTCATATCTATACATAGACATATCTGTGAGATCCTCCTTCTCCTTTGATCTTCCTATGAGGTTCGTCCAATTTCCTTGTCTATTGGGATCTTTAATTGATATGATTTTTCTTTACTTGTCAAGTGATATCCTACTTTTGATGTGGCTCCATATTATGCATGATATTTGAGCAAATATTCCTTGCCTTGTGTGAGATATCCTCTCATGATTTGAGATCTTTAATGTCCTTTATGTGAGATCTCTTTCCATCATTAGTGATCTTCAATATCTTTTATGTGGTTCCATATTTAGCACAATATTCTGTGAGAGAATATTCCTTGCCTTGAGCGAGATATCCTCCATGATTTGAGATCTTCAGTGTCATTTGTCTAAGATATCCTTCCATCATTAAGGATCTTCAATATCCTACAATGTTCACTTATTAGTTTGTCACTATTAAAACATAAAAAATAAATATAGGAGGAAAACACTTGCCTCATTAGTCTCTCAAAGCTAATTTTGATTGTATTTGGTTGAGGAGATGATCTTAGGCCATCTTTGCGACATTGGAAGTCTACTTTATCCTAAAAAGCCTACCTTTGCAAAGATATTATCCCTAGTCACCCACTTTGAGCCTTTATACCTTTCTTTGGCAAACACACTACAAGTCGTGACCCATTCAGTTTTATCCTTCTTTTTAACCCTATCCTCCTTGAACTTAAAAATGCAAATTGAGGCTAAAAGCCTAAGTTGGCGGTAGTGAAGATTGAAAGAGATAACTTTGGTCCACGAGAATGTAAGTTAGTGCCTAAGAGCTAAATTCTGAGAACAAATAAATAGGAAAAAGAAGGGTCCCAAGAAAGAAATGTAAAGCATGAAATTTAAAAAGGCAAAGAGGTGAAAAGAAGATGCTTTCCAAAAGATGGATGAATCAAGGTAGAAAAAGTAGGCATATGTTTAGAGAGTGAAAACAAAAAAAGTGGCCCATGGTTAAAGTTTGGATGAAAAAATATAATGTAAATGTTCAAGGAGGGTATAGTCACTTTGCTCCCAAATAATATCCCACCCTACCTCTAACCTATATTACATGCTCAAAAAGCCCTTTGAGATCTCCAACCAAGTGCATTCATGGTAGTGGCGATTGAAAATAGGGGCAAGCCTATGGCATTGCACTTGTTAGCATTGAGAGTTGATGAGTGGTGAGTTTACCACTCCTTTGCACTCTTTTTTTATGCTCATTACCTTGTTTTGAATGAATAAATGAGACAACATCTATGGGTAGACGCACTAATATCCACTCTTTGCAAGAATAAAGCTGAGAAGACCAAAAGATATAGATTGGAGCTAAAAATGATAAAAAGAAAGCAAGGAAGAGTGTAGCTGAAAATTTGGACTACATCAACCTCGGTTACCACGACCGCGGTCCTATATCCGTGGTAGCGGTTAGTCAAGACAATCAGAGCAACACGATTGCAACATAAAATCAAAGTCGCGAGGTCACGGTTGCAGACAGATGTCCGCAATCACGGTTAAGTAGGCATAGGCCCAGGAGTAGATCTTTAAAAGCACTTAAACGCATCCCAAGCCATATTTAAGAAAATAACCCTTCATCTTTAGGATAGCTTAGCTCATAAGATATCTTTGAATTAAAGACTTGAAACCCTAATCTTGGGCAAGTGTGTAATTAATTTTGGGAGGATCAATTTCTTAGTTTCTTGTTGAAGAATAGATGCTTTGAATGACCCATATGGTATATTTCTCTTGACTTTCTTCATGAGTAGCTAAATAATTTAGTCTTAGGATTATGTTGAAATAGTGTGTGATTGTGTGTGGGTATTATTGCGTTTGCATGGATTTTAGTTGTTGGGTATGGATTTCACCATTGCTTGAGCTTATGAGTTGGGATTTGATGAGTGAAAACTCCAAATTTCCAAATTGGTTTGATGGGTGAAAGCTCCAAGCTATAGAAACCCTTTGTCATCCTCGAAAGAGGGACTTGGGTAAATATTAGATAGCCCATAACATCCTCAAAAGAGGGTTATCAGGGGATAAAGGAATGGTGAAAAACTAAGCCTATGGGTTAATACCCTTTGCAATCTTAGAAATAAGTGTTTAGAGATTGTAATTCATGTCAAAAGCATCATCCTAGAAATAGGGATTCTTGGTTGAGGTTTTAGGTGGTTATTCAAACTTTATGTTTGTTAGGTTCTCGAAAGATTCAGTGAGTGAATCGTTGGGGTTTTATTGAAAGATTGACCTCACTAACCATCAACTTAGCCTATCAATTAATTAACAACTAAATTTCATACTAAACAAACATTATCCCACACGCTTCACCTCTAAGGATGCATGATCCCAAGATTTCTCCAAACCTTGAATTCAAATCAAAGATATCTTTCAATGATTACTTGCTAAAGATAGTAGTACAAAAAAATAATTCCCAAAAAAATCCCCCTCATTTAATTATACATATATTTTTCTTAGCATTCCGAATGACCTTATAATAATTGGAATAGCCATAGGACTGAAGTCTATGGTAAGGATGACGAAGAAATTTGATATTTAGCAAACCCCTCGGAGGGTTCCCACCTGACATACTGTAGGCTAGGTAGAAATAAAGGTTGGATAAATTGGGTTAGTAGTTGATTTTGGAAGAACGGGACCATGAGGATTACTTTTTCACACCTTATCATGATTAGGATTCTAACAAAGAGTCAAGCTCCATTGATGCCGACAGAGGTAGAATGGAGGATCTCCTTGCAAAAATTTTGAATAAAGTTGAGGGAATGGACAAAATGGTCTGTGAATTAAAAGAGGACTTCATTTCATTATCTATAACGGTGATCTCTCATTCAGTCTGTATTAAAGAATTGGAAAATCAAATGGGTCTAGTCGTTGCATCTCTAGACTTTAAACCTAAAGGGAAATCCACTATTGGCACAATCACCAGCCTCCAAAATGGTGATCAAATCTTGGCAATGTATGGAAAGGGTAAAAAATAAAGGAAGATCACATGACGGAGGACTTAGGAAGAATATTTCCCAACACCCGATTAAAATAAAGGTTGTCCCAAAGACTAATTGAAAAAGAGAAGAAATAGGTGTAAAGCATTGTTGGTCAGTTAATTGATAATGGAGACTTTGATAAGTGAAGTACTGTGGACCCTCCTTGATAAATTGATACATGCCAACATCGTTCCACGACGATAACTAAGGTGTTGTGTGGGAGGCAACCTATAAATTCCACGAGGATGGCTCGTATCATTTTTATCATATTTTTATAGTTTTGATGGTTAGTTTTTGCATATGACTAATGCATGCATGCGTGACACTATGGAGTGCTTTGCATAAGCTTAGAAAGAAAGAAGTATGCATAATTTGAGGTGAAATCCAATCAAAGAGGTAATAAGATTCAAGTGAGCAGAAATGCTCAACAGCAGTAAAGTAGGGGAGTAGACATGCCCCCAGTTACCGCGACCACGGTCCCCAGGAGAGATCGCGGCTACTCGTATGTCCGCGATCGTGGTCAGTATGTTGTGATCGCATGAAAAGAAGTTAGTTGATTCATCGACCATCTCCATAATTCCTCACACTCTCGCTCAAGTTTTTGTATGTAGGAATGGTCTAATCTCAAGGTAATTTGTGATGGTGTAGAGTCTGAAAAGAGTAGTGACCTTTGATGAAGTTTTAGGGAGCACCCTTATCTCTTCGTTAGCTTTGATTAGTCATGTTTTAGGGATTGTATAACCTTTTTGGTTGGGGGTGTTTCCTTATTAATTTCATTTGGGATTGTATTATTTATATTGTTGCACCCGTTTTTGTTCTTTTGGTCAATTCCTATCATGATCCTAATTTGGGTTTTAATGTTCGGGCACTCTAATGGTGTTCACATTCACATGATTGGCTATTTGTTTTGAGTTGTCTATTTTATCCTAAATTTTATTAGACCAGCTTTTCCTTCGTTATTGGGTTTCCAACCATAGGTGCAGGGAAAGTCTGAGTACCCGTGGCGTCACGGCCTTAGAATGCAAAGGAAGTCTGAGTACCTATAGCATTGCTAATTTGGGGTAGCATTAAGACCCATTGGTGAAGTTAGAGTATCCATATGGTGGTTCTCCCATACTATGAACTTCAATGTGAGATGATAACTTGGATGGTTTCCGTGATTAGCAAGTCATATGTTGTGCAGATGCAAAAGTAAACAACCTCCTCCATCTGAAAATTTCAAAATATTCGAAGGCATGGGCATGATCAACTTTGTGACAAAAATTTTCCTCTTCCTATGACTCTGAAATTTGTCTTTGGAAAAACAATGAATACTCCGTCTTTGTCTCGAGTGGGTAGAATAATTGAATCCCCTAGTTGACATTCGCATGCCATGAGTGTGAGGTTAATTGTCTCCATCTCATGTATACTTGTACTATACAGAAATTGCCCCCTTAGTTTTTCAAAGCTAATGTTTGACTGTGCTTGGTTGTTAAAATGATCATAGGCCATCTTGTGATTATGGAAGTCCACTTTAGCCTAAATATCCTACCAATACATAAGAGTTTCCCCTAGTCATCCTCTTCGAGCCTTTGGACCTTTCTTTGGAAAACACATTACAAGTCGTGACCCATCTATTCATCCGCTCTTGAACCCTATCCTCCTTGGCAACTTGAATGATAGGGCTCATATGTACACCATTTAACATTCCATGCACCACTAAGAGGCCTTTTGGCTTCGTCTAATCTCGTTATTACTAATGGATGAAGAATTTTTGTGGTTTTGCTCACTCCCTATGAACTTAATCTCTTCATGGAGTGAACTCACAAGGATTTTCTTAGACCAATACTCCCATACCTCTAAGTTCTATCAACCAAGAGATGAAATTCAGAATTTTAGATAAAGGACGAGGAACCACTTCATGAAGTGTGGGAAATATTTTCATCTAAAGTTAGACCAATGCCCAAACCATGAGATTTTGAGGAAGACACATCCTCAAATACTCTATCGGGCACTTGAGCCTTTGAACCAAATGGTGGTAAACAATATGGCAGAAGGATTTTTATTAAACATGCATTTCAATGCGGCTACAAAAATGTTAAGAGAGGTAACTAATCAAAATCGGGAATGGCATACCCAAGATTACAACATCTCTACTAGATCTTCACGCAATCCTTTGGTTAAGCAAGGAACAAAAAAAGTAAAGCGACGAGCAAGATGAAACCTTGGCAATGATATTGACTAAACTTGAGCTCCTAACCATGTATGTCATGGGTGCTCCACCAAAATCCCATGGTCAGGATGGCAAGGAAATTCGATATTTAGAAAATCCCTCGGAGGGTTCCCACCTGACCTACCATAGGCAAGGTAGAAATCAAGGTTGTATAAATTGGGTTTATAGTTGAGTTTGGAGAGAATGGGAGCATATGGATTGCTATTTCGCACCTCATCATGATCAGGATTCTAATAAAGAGTCAAGCTCCATTGATGCCGATAGAGGTAGAACGGAGGATCTCATTGCAAAAATATTGAACAAAGTTGAGGGAATGGACAAAATGGTCCGTGAATTAAAAAAAAGGACTTTATTTCACTCTCTAGAATAGTGGTCTCCCATTCGGTCTCTATTAAGGATATGGAAAATCAAATGGGTCTAGTTATTGCACGTCTAGACGTTAAACCTAAAGGGAAATCCACTATTAGCACAATTTCTAACCTCCAAAATGATGATCAAATCTTGGCGATGCATGCAAAGGGTAAAAAGATAAAGAAAGAGCACATGACAGAGGACTTAGGCAGAAAATTGCCCAACGCCCAATCAAAAGAAAGGTTGACCCAAAGACAAATAGACAAAGAGAAAAAAAAGGTGTTAAGCATTGTTGGTCAGTTAATTGATGAGGGAGAGTTTGATAAGTGGGGTCCTGTGGACCCTCCTTGATAAATTGATACAGGCCAACATCGTGCCATGATAATAACTAAGGCATTGTATGGGAGGTAACCCACAAATTCCACGAGGATGGTTCATACCCTTTTTATCATATTTTTATAGTTTTGATGGTTAGTTTTTGTATATGAATAACTCATGCATGTACGACACTATGGAGAGCTTTGCACAAGCTTAGAAAGATAGATGTGTGCATAATTAAGGTGAAAGCCAATCAAAGAGGTAATAAGCTTCAAGTGAGCAGAAATGCTGAAAAGGGGAAAAGCCGAGGAGTAGTCATACCCTCAATTATCTAGACCACGGTCTCCAGGCGCGATCGTGGCTACCCACCTGTCCGCGATCATGGTCAGTAAGTTGCGATCGTGTGAACAGAAGTTAGTTGATTCATTGACTATCTCCCTAATTTCCTTACACTCTCAATCAAGTTCTTGAATGCTAAAATGGTCTAATCTAAAGGTAATTAGTAATGGTGTAGAGCCTAAAAAGAATAGCGGCCTTTAATGGAGTTTCAGGGAGCACCCTTATCTCTTTGCTAGCTTTGATTATTCATATTGTAGGGGCACTATAACCTTTTTGGTTGGGGGTGTTTCCTTATTAATTTTATTTTGGCTTGTATTATTTATATTGTTGCACATGTTTCTATTCATTGGGTCAATTCCTATCATGATCCTTATTTGTGTTATAATATTCAGGCACTCTGATGGTGTTCACATTTGCATGGATTAGCTATTTTATTTTGAGTTGGCTATTTTAGCATAAATTTTATTAGACCAGCTTTGCCTTCGTGATTGGGTTTTCAACCATAGGTGTAAGGAAAGTTTGAGTACCCGTGGCATCACGGCCTGAGAATGCAAGGAAAGTTTTAGTACCTATATTATTGCTACTTTGGGATTGCATTGAGACCCATTGGTTAAGTCGGAGTAACCATATGGTGATTCGCCCAATACTATGAACTTCAATGTGAAATGATAACTTGGATGGTTTCCATGATTAGCAAGTCATTAGTGGTGTAGATGCAAAATCAAACAACCCCCTCTATCTGAAAATTTCAAAATATTCAAAGGCATGGGCGTTAGCAACTTTGTGACAAAAATTTTCCTCTTCCTATTACTCTGAAAGTTGTCTTTGGAAAAACAATGAATACTCCATCATTGTCTTGAGTGGGTAGAACAATTAAATACCCTTGACGACATTCTCATGCCATATGTGTGAGGTTAATTATATCCATCTCATGTGTACTCGTACAATATAAAACTTGCCCCCTTAGTCTTTCAAAGCTAATGTTTGACTGTGCTTGGTTGGTAAAATGATCATAGGCCATCTTGTGATTATGTAAGTCCACTTTAGCCTAAATGTCCTAGCAATACATAATATTTTCTCCTAGTCACCCTCTTCGATCCTTTGGACCTTTCTTTGGAAAACACATTACAAGTTGTGACTCGTCTATTCATCCACTCTTGAACCCTATCCTCCTTGAACGTGAGAATACAAATTGAGAATAAAATCCTAAGTTGGGGTGTTGGAAAGAGAGAGAAGTATAGCGGGGCCACTAAGTCTTAAGAAGTTCCCAACAATCTTGAGAAAGTGAAGCTTTTTATATTTGAATAAAGAAAAGACTCCATAAAGGAAATAAAGTCTTTATATATAAAAAAAGGGGGGGTTGTAGAAGAAGAGAAAAAGGGGAAAGTGAGGGAGCCTATAAAAAGTAAAGGTAGGCAAAGTGGTAAAGTGAAAAGAAGGGGTCAATAAGTAAACCATGATAAGAGTAAGATATAGAAGTTCAAGGAGGGTGTAGCCTTATGTTCCTAAGTTGATATCCTACCCCACCCTAAACCTACATTACAAGCTCAATAAGACTTTTGTGATTCCCAACCAAGTCTAGTCACTGTAGTGGTGATTGAAAATAGGGGCAAGCCTATGGCATGGTACTTGTTAACATAGAGAATTTATTGAAAGAGTGAGTGGTTGCACTTAAAATTCCTTGTTGCCTGATTGGTAACTATGAGTGTTGATTTTTCCTTTCTGGTAAGAATAAATGTGAACTAGTGAGGTGGGTGATTTTTTCATCTTTTGCACAATGAGGCAAGTGGAAGTACAGAATTATTGCAGTCATCATATGACCCATTTTTAGAGTACTAGTCGTTGTCACATAGTTTCTCCCCAAAGTCTTTTGCACCCTTCACTATTCCATTTTATGATGAGGGGAGCCGTTCAAAGTCTATTTTCCCATGTGCAAAGAGCTTTTGGTGGTCTCAATCAAGCTTGAGTCTTCATGATCATTGAAGTGATTGTAAGAGGGTGTACATATGAAATTGTCTCATAATAAGTGGTAGCGTTGCTTGAGGATAAGCAAGGTCTTAAGTTTGGGGTGTTGATGAGTGGTGAGTTTACCACTCATTTGCACTCATTTTTCATGCACATTACCTTGTTTTAAATGAATAAATTGGACAACATCTATGGGTAGACGCACAAATATGCACTCTTTGCAAGCATAAAGTTGAGAAGACCAAAAGATGTGGATTGGAGCGGAAAATGATAAAAAGAGAGTAAGAAAGAGTGCAGCAAAAAACCTGAACTACATCAGCCTCAGTTACCATGACCATGTTTCTCTATCCACGGTCGTGCTCAGTCAATGCGATCAGAGCAATACGATCGCAGCACAAAACCGTAGAGGTGAGGGTAAGGTCGTGGACCGATGTCCGCCTTCCTGATTAAGTGGGACTAGGCCCTAGGGCAGATTATTAAAAGCACTTAAACGCATTCCATGACATATTTAAGCAAAAATCCCTTCCTCTTTAGGATAGCTTAGCTCATAAGATACCTTGGAATTCAAGACTTGAAACCTTAATCTTGGGCAAGTGTGTAATTAATTTTGGGAGGATCAATTTCTTAGTTTCTTATTGAAGAATTGATGCTTTGAATGACCCATATGGTATATTTCTCTTTACTTTCTTCATGAGTAGCTAAATAATTTAGTCTTGGGATTATGTGAATTAGTGTGTGATTGTGTGTGGGTATTGTTATTTTTGCACAAATTTTAGTTATCGAGTATGGGTTACACCTTTGCTTGAGTTTATGAGTTAGGATTTGATGGGTGAAAACTCAAAATTTCCAAACGATTTTGATGGGTGAAAGCTTCAAGATCTAGAAACCCTTTGTCATCCTCTAAAGAGGGACTTAGGTGAATATTAGGTAACCCATAACATCCTCAAAAGAGGGTTATCAGGGGACAAGGCAATGGTGAACAACTAAGCCTATGGGTTACTACCCTTTGCAATCTTAGAAATAAGTGTTTAGGGATTGTAATTCATGTCAAGGGCATCATTCTAGAAATAGGGATGCTTGGTTGAAGTTTTGAGTGGTTATACAAACTCCACACTTGTTAGGTGCTCGAAAGAGCCAATGAGTGATGTCGTTGGGGTTTTATTGAAATATTGACATCAACGACCTTCTACTTAGCCTATCCATTAATTAACAACTAGATTCCATACTAAACTAACATTATCCCACACTTTTCACCTCTAAGGATACATTATCCCATAATTTCTCCAAACCTTGAATTCAAATCAAAGATATCGTTCATCAATTACTTTCTAAAGGTAGTAGTACAAAAAAAGGATTCCCAAACAAATCCCCCTCATTTAATTATACATGTCTAGTTACTTTCTAAAGGTAGTAGTACAAAAAAAGGATTCCCAAACAAATCCCCCTCATTTAATTATACATGTCTTATTATTTAGCATTTCGAATGACCTTATAGTAATTGGAATAGCCATAAGTCTGAAGTCTATAGAATTTACTCTTCGAGATTCAACCCTGATTTACATTGAGTTACTTGACAACATTCGCCTCACCCCTCAATTATAGGAGTGAGTTGAGTGTTATCAAAATGGCACCGTTGACGGGGAGTGAAGTGTAGATTTTTCTTGTATGGTGTTATTCTTACTTTGGAGAATCCAGAGTGTCACATTTTATTTTCCTTGTTGTTTTGTATATTTTGTAGGTAATTCTAGCATAAACAAACCCATGAGTGAAGGACCTAATCATATGGAACCATCCGATGATACTTGGGGAGAGATCAAATTAAATGATAGCGGTCATAGGAGTGAAAACCGTATCCCACCACATCATGGGGCGGGACGTTCTATATGACTAGTACCATGCTTCATGTGTTGCAAATAAAAGGGCTATACGGAGGTCAAGCACATGAAAACCCATATGTTCACTTCAAGAACTTTTTGAAGGTGTACACACCATTTAACATTCCATGCACCACTCAAGAGGCTTTTCAGCTTCGTATATTCTCGCTCTCACTTACGGGTGAAGCATTATTGTGGTTTTGCTCACTTCTGACAAACTCAATCACTTCATGGAGTGAACTCACAAGGATTTTCTTAGACCAATACTCCCATGCCTCTAAGGTCTACAACCAAGAGATGAAATTGTGAATTTTAGACAAAGTAGCAGGGAACCATGTCATGTAGTATGGGAGAGATTTAATCGGAAGATATCCCAATGCCCAAACCATGAGATTCTGGGGAAGACACTTCCTCAAATATTCTATCGGGCACTTGAGCCTTTGAACCAAATGGTGGTAGACAACACGGCGGAAGGATCTTTCTTAAACATACATTTCAATGTGGTTACAAAAATGTTGAGAGAGGTAACTAATCAAAATCGGGAATGGCATACCCGAGATTACAACATCTCCACTAGCCCTTCAGTCAAGCCCTTAGTTAGCAAGGAACAACAAAAGTGGGGCGACGAGCAAGATGAAACCTTGGCAATGATATTGACTAAACTTGAGTTCCTAACAATGTATGTCATGGGTACTCCACCAAAATCCCATGGAAAGGATGTCAAAGAAATTTGTTATTTAGGAAATCCCTTTGAGGGTTCCCAACCGACCTACCGTAGGCAAGGTGGAAATCAAGGTTGGATAAATCAGGTTAGTATTCGAGTTTGGAGAGAACGGGATCAAGAGGATTGATTTTTTGTACTTCATCATGATCAGTATTCTAACAGAGAGTCAAGCTCCATTGACACAGACATAGGTAGACTAGAGGATCTTCTTGCAAAAATTTTGAACAAAGTTGGGGGAACGGACAAAATGGTCCGTGAATTAAAAGTGGACTTCATTTCACTCTATAGAACGGTGGTCTCCCATTCGATCTCTATTAAAGACTTGGAAAATCAAATTTGTCTAGTCGTTGCACATCTAGACACTAAACCTAAAGGGAAATCCACTATTGGCACAATCGCCAACCTCTAAAATGGTGATAAAATATTGGTGATGAGTGCAAAAGGTAAAAAAATAAAGGAAGAGCACATGAAGGACTTAGGCAGAAAATTACCCAACGCCCGATCAAAAGAAACGTTGTCCCAAAGACTAATCGACAAAGAGAAGAAAGAGGTGTAAAGCATTGTTAGTTAGTTAATTGTTGAGGGAGAATTTGATAAGTGGGGTCCTGTGGACCCTCCTTGATAAATTGATGCATGCCAACATCGTTCCACGATGATAAATAAGGTATTGTGTGGGAGGCAACCCACAAATGCCATGAGGATGGCTCGTATCCTTTTTATCATATTTTTATAGTTTTTGTGGTTAGTTTTTTCATATGGATAACTCATGCATATATGACACTATAGAGATCTTTGCATAATCTTAGAAAGAAAGCCAATCAAATAGGTAAGCTTCAAGTGAGTAGAAATACTGACTAGGGGAAAAGAAGGAGAGCAGACATGCCCTTAGTTATCGTGACTACAATCCCCAGGCGCGATCAGGGCTACCCGTCTATACGTGATCGTGGTCAGTAAGCTGCGATCGCGTGAACAGAAGCTAGTTGATTCATCGACTATCTCCCTAATTTCCTCGCACTCTCTCTCAAATTCTTGCATTCAGGAATGGTCTAATCTCATGATAATTGGTGATGCTGCGAAGTCTGAAAAGAATAGCGGCCTTTGATGGAGTTTCAAAAAGCACTCTTATCTCTTTGTTAGCTTTGATTATTCATGTTGTAGGGACACTACAAAATTTTTGGTAGGGGTGTTTCCTTATTAATTTCATTTGGGCTTGTATTATTTATAATGTTACACACATTTCTGTTATTTTGGTCAATTCCTATCATGATCCTTATTTGGGTTGTAATATTCGGGCACTCTGATGGTGTTCACATTCGCATATATTAGCTATTTTGTTTTGAGTTGGCTATTTCAGAAGTCCACAGTAAACCAACAAAGCCTTTATAGATTCGAAGCCAATAATGTGTTGAGATATGCCCCCCAACAGTAGCCAAAAACACTATAAAAGTCTGAGTCATAGAACATAAAAACCATGAAATAAAGCCTTCTGAAATATGAAAGCTCACCTCTTCAATATCAACTAACGAACTAACTCAGCACCTGATCACTGCTCAGGAAAAGTAGAAGAAGTTTTGGTACCTGCATCGCATGGGGATACAACGTTTGGAGACGGTTAGCAATTAGAGCACTAGCATGTAACTCAGGATAGAGGAATAAAATAATGTCATCATTCAAAACCATGTCAAATAACCGTATGCATTCACATGTACAAATATATATATATATAGATACATAGATATATATCATGCCGAGATAGGGAACAAGGCTTAGCATAACTTTGAAAACCTTAACCTAGGATATGTAGCATAATCGTTATGTAACAAGGCATCAGGAGCTATATGGGCCCAGCTCTCCCCTAGCTGAAAGGGCGCAGTGCGTGTAGTTGCATAAACCAGAGAATATCCATATCTTTATATGCCTTTATGGGGGACTCAAAGGAATAATAAAGGTGACTTAAGCACAAATGTATACAATATGGGGGACTCAAACCTCCCATTCATATATTCATTCAGGGGACTCGAACCTCCCAGTCATATAGACTAACGCAATAGCTAGCACGGTTTCCATTGTTAGTCCTTTGGACTCCACTTTCACGGCCTGGCTACACATCCCGCTTTAAAGTCCAATTAAAAAATTCATTACTCATACACAACCCTTAATCCAATTACTTACCAAAGGCATCCTGTTGGTATCGTCATACCAACCCCACTTGCAAGCGTATAACATGCCATAACCATTATTAATCAACTTTGGGACTCAAACCCATTGTCTAAACAAAGACATCAATTCAATTCAACATTTAGGGACTCAAACCCATTTAGCAATTCAAGCCAATTTATGGCCAATAAGGCTTTCATAAAACCATTTACCAACCACTTACATTATAGGCCAATGCCTTAGTTCAAAACACAATTCAACATGTGACAAGATCATTCTTATAGGCAATTTCACAAACAGGTTGAGGCTATACCATTATCAAACCATTATTCAAGCCAAAGACCATTAATTAGGGTTAACGATGACCCATTTTTTAAATCATAATTCCCAAGCACCCACATGTGGAAAACCATCATCGAAACGTGTATAATCATAATATAAACTATGAGAAAACAATACTCAATATTATGCTTTCAAACCCTCAACCATGGTTTTCAAAACCACCATTAATGATTCATGAATAATATTTAAAACACATGATTTTTTGTGACCTAACAATAAAGGAAGAGTCACATGCCTGAGTTATGAAGATTCATAGAGAAATTTTGATCCTTAAGCCTCTAGATGACCACCTTGAGTAAACCCTAGACCAATCTTTCTGGGGAAATTTTTTAGAGAGTTTAGAGAGTGTTTGATCTTTTAAAGGGTAGAATCAATACCCAATGTGTTATACGATGTGGAGTATTAAGGCCTTGGGGTGAGAAATGTCCAAAATACCCTCAGCTTAAAAGCTATAGAAAACTTGCAGATGGGTACTAGTTGACCCTCCAACTCATCGCCATAACATACAAGTAGTACCTTTAATTCACCATAAGATCAGAAAGTTGGACACCACATTCTGTCCAACAAATGACTCCCTTGCCCAACTCATCACTAGACCATAAGTAGAGCTGTCAAAATGGGTTAGCCCAACCCAACCCTAGTGGGCTAGAGAATTAAATGGGATAGGACAAGCTAGCCCTTTTAACTTAAGGCCATTAAAATAGTGGCCTAACCCAGCCTTAAGCGGGTCAGTTGGGGCGGATTGGCCCTTCAGAAAAAATCAAAACAACCCAAAAAATGATAAACAAAAATATTACAAGTACTAAACTATCACTAACTTTTATGGTTTCACTCGAATATGTCTCCTACTAGTTTTTAATATGTTATAGGCATCTTACTAATTCCTTCAAGGATTATTTGGTTGGGAAAGAGTTATCCTGGGATAATTAATCTTGAAATTAGTTATTCCATTATGTATACAGATAATTTATCTCATCACTATGGTGTAAATGGTGCGATTAATTATGTCGGTACTAACTAATACCTAACACAAAACATGGGATAAAATAGTCCTTGATTTTATCTTGGACTACTAGTCCATTATACCTCACACCAAATGATCCCTTAGTTGTAATAAGCTCATGGAATTTACTATAATAAGCAAAGAAATGATGATTCGCTACAAATTCCATAGAAAAATTCTAATATGGTTAAGATAGTAAATATAGATATACATAAAATATCTACATAAAAAAAAAGAAAGATTGTAACAGAAGAGAACCTAAATTTAAAGAACAAGCATTAAGCAAAGGCAAAAATTGCTAAACCATCACGAGTAAAAGCAACTTTTTGAAGTTCACAACTAAAAATAGCTTACCAGCCATTTCAAACACACACTAAGAACTTTCAAAAAATTAGTATCAACAAGGAATGGATAAAAAAAATAAGTAGCTAGTTAGAAAAGATTGACAAAATTCTAATTCCTAACAAATAAATGACTAACTTAAAAATATTTAATAATTAGTTTTAATGTCCCAACCCATGGGCTGGCCTCTGAGGCTGACGGGTTAGGCCTCTGAGGCCGATAGGCTAAGTAAGGCTGGGGTTATAAGCATCATTTATAAATGGGCTAAAAAAATATAACCCAACCCCACTTAATTAAACGGTTGGGTTGGGCGGACCTCAGGGGACAAGCCCATATTAACAACTCTAATGATACGACTAGTCCCATCAAGTCGTATCCCAGGTAGAATATCAAGGGCTAGACACTGGACAATATACGACTGGAAACTACCTTCTCGTTACATTACCGTATGACTTGTATGGAGTCTCTCATAGCTAGGATAGAATTTGGCCAATAACACACTGACCAACATATGACTAAGGTCCCTAGACCTGTCATCGTACCATATGAATTATGGTGTTAGTCGTATGATAAATAGAGAGTTCAAAAACTCAGAAATTTGTAAGGGTCAAAGTGATGATGCTTAACTTACACGTCAACTTGAGTGCAATGCAGTCATTGCTAATATATGTACCCAACTAAGAGTCAGGATCGAATCCACGAGGAAGAATGTTAGTGATGATTAAGTTAATTCAAAATAAAAGTTGCTTGCTAGGGTCAAACCTATGGTAAAAAATGGTTTGGGAGATTTTCAATCTTGTTAAATGTAAAATTAATTCTTGGGATTCTAAAGGTCTAACTCGAGACTAAGAATAATTAGATTATAATCAATAAAAATGGATCTTGGGACTATGCTTTTCTAGGGGAAAATTATGCATAGGATTATGAAGTTTTGATGTGAAGTCCAATTGTTGATGATGTGGTAGGCTAGGTTTAAGTTCTTTGAGGCTAGTTTTTCAATAAAACCTTAAAGATGTCACTCATTAACCCTTTTGAGTACCTAATGAGTGTTTCAATTAAAGCCACCCAATACTTCTATTGGGTATCCCTATTTCTAGGATGATACACATGGTATAGTCATCCTCCTAATCACCCTTATGTCTAAGATAGTGAAAAATTTGCAACACATACCCATAAATTTGTCTACTATTGCTCTAGCTCCCACATCCCTCTTTCAAGGATGATGAGGGTTCCTAAATTTTACCCAAACCCCTCTTTCAAGGATGGTTTAGGCTTTTAAGAGCTTGGGATTTTCACCCATCAAACCCATTTGGGTATTTGGGGCTTTCACCCACAAATCCCAACCATTTCAACCAAGCAATAGTAGAACCCATCATCAACCAACAAGAATCTACATAAATATATCACAACCCACACACAATTTCATCTTATTCTAGCATAATCCCAAGAGGTAGATCTAGCAAATCATAATGATAATAAACACAAAAAAATAATATTTCCATCAAAGTTATCCATAAGAAAATAAAGAGAAGGCAAACCATACTTTAGAATCCAATAAATCTTTAATGGGTGATGCCAAATCTACACTTAAAAGTCACTTTAATTTCTCCTTCGCTCAAAATTAATACAAGTTTTGCTCCAAGCTCCAAGAAATTAGAAAACCGTAAACTAAATTTGGTAGGTAAGGTTTTAGAATGATGTTTTTTCCAAAATGAGGGTTTTGACCTTTTAAATAGGAATTTAGGGTCGGCTATGTACTTGTACTTTTACAATTTTGCCCCTAGCTGAAAATCCCGTTATCCCACAATCGCATCTGGATCTTCCGCGATCGCGGCTCCACGATCACTGAACTCTTCAAGCAATCATAGTCTGTTGAATTCTTGACTTACCGCGATCTTAGTGTACACTCCTCGATCACGGTACCTGAGGCCCAGTCTATACAGGTTTTCCAGCTTTTGCACTTCTTTTCTCTTTTTTATCTTTTTCTTGCTCAAGGTTGCTTCTTTTCTTATCATCACTTCTATACCTGCAAAATATGGGAATTAGTGCATTTATCAACAAATATGTCTCACTATTAAAATCATAGTATTGTGCAAGAATGTTGAATGCAAATAAGTGTAAAACTCACCACTCATCAACACCCCCAACTTAAAACATTGTTTTTCCTCAAGCAACGCTACCTCTTACCATGATACGACGTATATTTATGCCTAAATTAGATAAAGCAAAGGTTCATGATGACATCAACTTGATTACTACAACAAATAGCTCTTCTAACATGGGTAATACTGTAAGACGCTTAATTCAGTCCTTTAAGCTTGTCAAGGGGTCCCAGACTTTGCAAATTCTAGCTAGGTTCCCAGACTTAGCCTATTATTGGCCTTCGAAAGTTGGCAATCTCATTTTGCCACCTTAACATCCTTTAATGGTCTGTATTTTTATTTGTTCATGATCAGGAAGGTCAATAGATGTTCCCAGACAAGTTTTGGATTTTTCAGAACATGTTTAAATCATATTTGGAGTCCCAAAATAGTGGACCAACGCGATCATGGTGCGCTACATCGCCAATTGCATTGGTCAACATTTGTGAAGGCTTCCAGAGCCAAAACTTTGAGGCTCGATGCATCGAGCATCTCATCACAGCCATCAATGTGCCATATCGCTTATAGCACCGGCACTCAAGTTTTAGTCATTAAATGTCTGTGACTTTAAGGGCAAAAGGGTCAATTTCCCTTGCTTAGATAAACCCAATAACAAGTAATTCAGCCATATTTCGCCCAAAATATAGAGTTTCTCTCAAGAAAAAGCTAGGGTTTTCAATTAATGATTCAAATTCAATACTCAAATTCAAGAATCTCTTTGTCAATCTTTGTAAAATCAGGAAACTACGGTATGTCAAGTGTTGATTTATGGATTTATTTCATCCATGAAGTCCAAGAACCCTTCAAATTATAAAACATGATATTTATTTTGTGGGTTGTTTGTAACAATATTTATCTTATTGTATGATTCCCAAGTTGGAATCTTTATGTGTTTTCATGAAACTACATTGGCATACAACATGAAATCCATGAATTGAGTTGTTTATGATGTGTAATTTGATGATTTAACCTATGCCATAAGTTGTGCATGTAGGGTGTTTGACAAAATGGCTACGAGGATAGAAATTGGGTATTTTAGCTCAATTGTGACTGAAGTAATAAATGCATGTTTTACCCTTATGACTAAGACTAACTTCCATGATATTGTGTGCATTATGAGTATTTGATGGAATGTTCATGTGATTAGGTTGATGAAAGTATGACATATCTATATGCAATTCCATCCATGTACAACATTAGGACAACCATGTGTTTCATGAAATCCCCAACTTATTGTATTATGAATTGTTGATATTGGTTATGTGTTCACGAAGTGTCAAGTCTTGTCAGTTTTATGCTATCAAGTTCTGGGGGTGATTGTACCCAACAATTTAGTTATATGCCTAGAGCCAGTGTCAGTTTTCATGATACTCCCATTCAAGTCATGATCATTAGAATTCAGTCAGTTACATGACTCAGGAAAACTCAGTAATCTCAATCAGTTATCCGATCTCAGTAGTATTCTATCAATCAACAAAATTTAGTGAACTCTATTCAAATCAGCTAAAAGATACTATCAGTAACAATTTAGTTCAATTTAAATTAGTTCAGTGTTTCTTTAGTTGGGAGTAGGATTCAGCATCGAGTGAACCCAAGAATGGGGACTCACCTATTAGCTAGTAGAGAGTATGATCCTTAGAAGCAATCCTTGAGTTCCAGAACTACATAGCTAGCATAATTTGAGATGTACCCTATGAGTTTAGGGATTATACACCTCATTTGAGTTTTTCCTGCTAGAAGGGGTTGACGAAAGAGCTCCCTATCAGAGAGGGTTTACGCACAGCTTTTCTTTACCCGTGGCATGCTACTGACACCCTTCCAACTGGGGTTATAGGTTGGACCCCACCAGTTCAGTTTTGAGGCATTTCGGTTAGATGATTACCTCCCACAATCTCAGTTTTGTATCCAGTCTCAGTAATAAAACTCTGTTCAATTCTACAGTTTCAGGACTGTCAGATATAGTCGCTCAGCTCAGTATGGAACTCAGCTAGTTCTATCAGAATTTGGACTGTCAAACACAGTCACCCAGTTAATAGTATATTAATTATATGAAATTCATTTTACCAATATTCAGATTTCAGGGCTATCAAATACAGTCAATCAGACCAGTTCTTCATAATCAGAACTGTCAGAAACAGTCATTCCTTTATCAGTAATATGATATCAGTTCCTCAGTATTCAATAGACTTATTCTTTTAGTATCCCAGTATTAGTACCCAGATATCAGTAAATCCACGTTATCAAAATTCATGAGTCAGTGTTATCACAATCTCAGATACAGTTACGTATTTATGCATGTATTCTCTCATTTATGTTATTCAGTTAGTTAGTATTGTTCTTCCATATGAACCATTGCATTCAGCCTACCTCACTTGCATACCAGTACATTTAATCATACTGATGCATTTGCGCTATGGTATTTTATACCATAGGTTTAGAAGTACGTGCTCCAGAGTATCAGTAGCATTCCAGCTTCAGTAGTCAAATTCAACAGTGAGTCCTAATCATTCGAGGATCTTATTATTTGATTATTTCATTCTTTCAGTACTTAGTTTATTTTAGTAGATAGGGTTAGTTGGGGGATTGTCCCATCAACTCCTTATTTAGACTGTTTAGTTTTAGAGGCTTTCAGATTATAGCATGTTCAGACAGTTATTTCAGTTGTTTGGTATTGTTATACCATATTTTTAGTTATGTATCAGTATTGAAACTTATGGCCTTTCATTTCATGTTTTTGCATTTACTATATTACCATTATTATTCAGGGCTCAGTTATAGATATCAGTCATGGGTTAGCTTATGGTCCTTTGAGCTTATGAGTACCGTGTAGCATTCTGGGTACCAAATTCAGGCATTACAAACACTATTTTCATGACAGCCCCCAGCGTAATATGAAATTTTCAGGAATGCAAAAGACTTGAAAAAGAAATCATGCAAAAATCACTAATACTGAAGAAATGACTCCTTTTTGAACTCAACTACATTATACTCTTTTTGCCTTATTTTTTAGGAGGTTACAAAATCATCCACCTCAACTTGTGTGCATACCTCCTCATAAGGAAGAAAATTCCACACACCAAGTTATTAAATATGCAATAAGGAATTTAAGTACGAAACTCTTTCCATCTCTCTCAAGAACTCTTGATAAAGCTTAACTCACTCCCATACTTGAGAGGTAAAGTGGTTATTGCCAAGTAACCCAATGTAAATCGGGGCTGAATCTCAACGAGTGAATGTTGTAGACTTCAAATCTATGGGTATTCCAATTACTATAAGGTCATTCAAAATGTGAAAGAAAAATTCATGTATAATTAATTGTGTGGATTTATTTGTTAATCTTTTTTTTGTACTACTACCTTTAGCAATTAATCAGTGAACGATATCTTTGATTTGAAATCTAGGGTTGGAGAAATCTTGGGATCATGTATCCTTAGAGGGGAAGTATATGGGATAGTGTTGGTTTAGTATGAAATTTAGTTTTTAATTAATGGATAGGCTAGGTCAAAGGTCGTTGAGGTCAATCTTTCAATAAAACCCTACCGATTTCACTCATTGGCTCTTTCGAGCACCTAATAAGTGTGGAGTTTATATAACCACCCGAAACCTCAACCAAGCATCCCTAATTCTAGGATGATGCTCTTGACATGAATTATAATCCCTAAAAACTTATAGATTGCAAAGGGTAGTAATCCATAGGCTTAGTTGTTCATCATTGCCTTGTCCCCGCTTAGTTGTTCACCATTGCCTTTCCTCCGATAACCCTCTTTCAAGGATGTTATGGGTTACCTAATATTCACCTGTCCCTCTTTCAAGGATGACAAAGGGTTTCTAGATCTTGGAGCTTTCACCCATCAAACCCATTTAAAAATTCGAAGTTTTCACCTATCAAATCCCAACTCATAAGCTCAAGCAATGGTAAAACCCATACTCAAAAACTAAAATCCATGCAAAAATAACAATACCCACACAATAATCACACACTAATTCAACATAATCCTAAAACTAAATTTTTTATCTACTTATGAAGAAAGTAAAGAGAAATATACCATATAGGTCATTCAAAGCATCCATTCTTCAACAAAAAACTAAGAAGTTGATCCTCCAAAAATTAATTATATAGTTGCCAAATATTAGGGTTTCAAGTCTTGAATTCCAAGATATCTTATGAGCTAAGCTATCCTAAAGAGGAAGGGCTTTTGCTTAAATATGTCCTAGGATGCATTTAAGTGCTTTTACAGGTCTTCCCCAGGGCCTATTGCCTCTTAACCATGATCGCGGATATCTGTCCATGACCTCGACCTCACGACTGCGGAGTTGTGCTGCGCGTTGATCTGATCGTATTGACCGACCGTGACTATGGATAGAGAACCACAATTATGGCAATCGAGGCTGATATAGTCCAGGTTTTTAGTTGCACTCTTCCTTACTTCATTTTTATCATTTTCAGCTCCAATCCACATCTTTTGGTCTTCTCAACTTTATACCTGCAAATAGTAGATATTAGTGCATCTACCCAAAGAATTTGTCTCATTTATTCATTCAAAATAAGGTAATATATATGAAAAATGAGTACAAAGGAGTGGTAAACTAACTACTCATCAACACTCCCAACTTAAGACCTTTCTTATCCTAAAGCAATTCTACCACTTATTATGAGACAATTTCATATGTACGCCCTTTTACTGTCACTTTAATGATCATAAAGACTTAAGCTTGATTGCAACCACCAAAATCATTTCATACATGGGAAAATAGACTTTTAATAACTCCCCTCATCATAAAATAGAATAATTAAGGATACAAAAGACTTTGGGGAGCAACTATGTGACAACTACTAGTACTCTAAAAATGACTCATATGTTGACTACAATCATTCTATACTTCCACTTGCCTCATTGTGCAGAAGATGATAAAATCACCCACCTCACTAATTCACATTCCTCCTTACCAAAAAGGAGAAATTAACACTCCTAGTTACCAATCATGCAATAAGGAATTTTAAGTTCAACCCCTCACTCTTTCAAGAAATTCCCTATGTTAACAAGTACCATGCCATAGGCTTGCCCCTATTTTCAATCACCACTACAGTGACTACACTTGGTTGGGAATCACAAATGGCTTGTTGAGCTTGTAATATAGGCTTAGGGTAGGGTAGGAGATCAACTTAGGAACACAAGGCTACACCCTCCTTGAACTTCTATATCGTACTCTTATCATACTTCACTTATTGGCTACTTCTTTTCACTTTACCACTTTGCCTATCTTTTCTTTTTGTAGGCTCCCTCACTTTCCCCTTTTTCTCTTCTTCTACAACCCCCCTTCTTTTTATATATATAAAAACTTTCTTCCCTTTATGGGATCATTTCTTTATTCAAATCCAAAAAGCTTCACTTTATCAAAATTGTAGGGACCTTCTTAAGACTTCATGGCCCCGCTATACTTCTTTCTCTTTCCACTACCCTAACTTAGGATTTTAGCCTCAATTTATATTATCATGTTTAAGGAGGATGGGGTTCAAGAGCGGATGAATAGATAGGTCACGACTTGTAATGTGTTTACCAAAGAAAGGTCCAAAGGCTCGAAGAAGGTAACTAGGGGTAAATCTTATGTATTGCTAAGATCTTTAGGCTAAAGTAGACTTCCATAATCACAAGATGGCCTATGATCATTTTACCAACCAAGCACAGTCAAACATTAGCTTTGAAAGACTAAGGGGGCAAGTTCTATATAGTACAAGTACACATGAGATGAAGATAATTAACCTCACACACATGGCATGGGAATGTTGTCAAGGGGATTTAATTATTCTAACCACTCGAGACAAATATGGCGTATTCATTTTTTTCCAAAGACAACTTTCGGAGTCATAGAAAGAGGAAAATTTTTTTCACAAATTTGCTCACACCTATGCCTTTGAATATTTTGAAATTTTTAGATAAAGGAGGTTGTTTGCTTTTGCATCTGCACTATATATGACTTACTAATCATGGAAACCATCCAAGTTATCATCTCACACTGAAGTTTATAGTATGGAAGAATCACCGTATGGTTACTCCGACTTCACCAATGGGTCTTAATGCAACCCCAGAGTAGCAATGCTACAGGTACTCAGACTTCTCTTATATTTTAAGGTCATGATACCATAGGTACTCAGACTTCCCCTACACCTATGTATGAAAGACCAATCATAAAGGTGAAGCTGGTCTAATAAAATTTAGGCTGGGTGTGTTGTTTTGGTGGATTGGCTCGGTGATGGACGATTTTTTGATTACTGGTAATTGGCTTAGACACTTCATGAATAAATATTAGTCTTAGTTTTTACTGTCTTGTCATATGTTTGGAATTCATCTGACACTTAAGGTGTTTAAATTGAATAGGTTAGGTGAAGGGGGTTATCTCCGATCCACATGGGACTTGAGATACCCATCACAGCCAAGCCTTAGTTTGAGTCGTGACAGGAGAATTTGTTCTCTATTAAGCTCTAGTATTTGATCCTCTAAGGGTCAACTTTAAAAGAGTATAACTTTTGGAAGATATAGAGTTTTGGAGCTCAAGACCTACCAAATTAAAGATATTTGAGTCCTCTTTCCAATGCATCTGATTTTACCTTAATCTGTAATCAAAGTAGAAAGGTATGCTTATTTTACTAAGATTTTTTATCTGTCAGAGATTGATAACAAAAGTTGATAAGTCGTTAACTAGTTGATAGGCTATCAATGTTTTTCATCAACCTTAGGTAGTAAAGTTCAAAATCAGCTAGATATGGATGACCTGAGTTTATAAGTCATCAACTTGTTAATGAGAGGTCAACTAAGGTCAACAACCTTAACTAAAAAAGACCAAAATATGGCTATAGATTGATAATGGAGTTTATGAGCCGTCAACTAGTTGATAGGTTGTCAATTGAAGTCGTCAACTGAGAAATTCCTATAATGGTTTTTAGTTTCCTTAGGGGTATTTTGGTATTTTCTTTACCTCAAACCCTACCCCATGACTTAAATCACCCTATAAATGTTATTTTTTCATCAGCTATCAATTTTTTATAGCTCTTTATCCTCTCCACTCTCAAGAGAAAAGAAATTAGGATTTTTTCCCAAAGTTCAACTTCTAAGGCTCTAATTCAAGTTTCTCTCATGAAAATCCATCAAGTTCTAGTATATGGGATTTGAGCAAGGATATTTTTTTGTTCTCTTGCCAAAAAGTTTGATTTTTAATTGAATTTGAAGAAATTAATTTAGTAGGGTTCATACCCACTTTTCTCACGCTTTAAGATGATGATATTTCCTTATGATTTAAGCCTTATTTATCACCAAATTTTGTGTTTACTTATGTTTTTATCCATGAAAATGATCTTATTCATTGAGTTTGGTATTTTTGACATGAAATTTCGATGAGATGATAAATGATCATAATTTGAGCATTATGAACTTAGTTTGCAAGAAGCTCAAGCTTACTAGTTCAAGTTATAAAGTATTACAACATGATGAAAGTTTTAGTTTTGATCTTATGATCTCAAATAAGACATGAAACTCATGAGTTTCCTTATGAGTATGATTTTACATGAGAGGCATAGTTGGTTTTCAGTTTATAAGCATGTGTGCTACTTTAAGATGAACTTTATAAGTATAATCATAAGTATATATACATTTGGGAGTAGTATTTATCACTAAGGGGAATGTCAGTTCAGCACATCCTATTTCCTAGAAATTACGTGCCACCATAGGTTTAATGGGTCCTTGCCAAAGAGTGTCTCCGTTTTCCACTCAGTTTAGAGATCACTATAGTTCAGGTTCTATATTGATGGCAAGGTATGGAAAAACCCTCCTCAACGTGGGTCAGATGTTGAACTACGTATTAGCTCACATGGTTTATGTCAGATATAAAAATCTTCTATAGTAAAGAAGATTTTAGAAACTAAGTGTAATGGCTCACAAGCTTTACTAAGATATTGTTTTAAAACTTATGCTTATGCTAATTCAGATTATTAGATTATGCTTTATTATTTAGTTTTTGTGATATTTAAACTTTCAATTTCTTTCATGATCATGGGGAGCCTATTTACACTTAGCATGCTTGTTTCATAATTATGATTTGTGCCAGTTTTACTTGTTGCACTCACCCTCACATACTTAGTACATTTCATAAGTACTGACCACATATATGTCTGTATGGATATATTGTATGATAGTAGGTACCAGTTATAGCCTACACCATCATGATCAGGCAGTTTGTAGCCCTTAGCAAACAGGTGATGAGATCTCTTCATTTGAGGAATCAAGTGAACTATAGTTCCAGTATTTTCATTTAATTCATTTATATTGATTAAGGATAGCTTAGGTTATGTACCAGCTACCTATAATTAGTATTGGTAGAAGCTTCATAGATAGTAATTCAGTGTTGATGTATTCAGTTTTAGCTTCAGCTTTCTTTTGTATAATCCAGTGTTGTAAATGTTTTAAATAGTATTTTGCTGAATAAGTTCAGCTAATTACATTGCTTTTGCTTAGTATTTTCAGCTTCATGTATTTAATTCAATTGCTTAGAATTATTCCAGTATCATGGGTTAACATGGGATCACTTGTGGTTCTAAGAATCACATGACATCGAGGGGTAGTCTTGGGGTGTTATAGCTCGTGTGGGATGACAAATATGGAGAGATCATCCAAAAGCTCAAGATTATGTAAACTTCATCTTATATTATTACTTTACCTATAGAAGTTAAGGACTTTATTAGATATTATAATGCCTCACGATTGGGTCTAGGAGTTGTTTTGATGCAGGGTCGATGTGTGATCAGTTATGCTTCAAGACAACTGAAGCTATATGAGACCTATTTGTGACTTAGAGTTGGTGTATGTCATCTTTTCTTTGATTATTTGGAGACACTACCTCAATGGGGTAAAGTGTAAGGTGTTCACAACCTGTTATAATTTGCAATCATGTGTTCACTTAAATAGACCTAAATTTGAGACAATGAAGAAGGATGGAATTGTTCAAGGACTATGACATTGCAATCGTAAAGGACAATGTAGTGGCGAGCGCATTGAGCCAGAAGCTGGTAAGCATGAATATTGGCTTGGTCGGAGGTATCATGATGCTGATTAGCTAATATATATAGGGTTTTGCTAATGATTTCATGAGATTACAAGTAACTAGTAAGGGAGGATTGTTAGCCTATATAGAGGCTAAGTACATGGCTTTCAAAATAATCAAGAGCAGACAGTTAAAAGATAAGAAACTGAGTAATGTTAGAGAAAAAATATAAAAATATGAGGATAAAGAAACCATTCTTGATGAAGAAAGAGTGTCAAGAATTTGTGTACCTCTCATGGATAACTTAATACCAACTATTTTGCAGAGAATCATAATTCTAAGTACCCTATACATCTGGGTGCAACTAAAATGTATAGAGACTTGAGACAATATTATTGGTAAAAAAGAATGAAGTGTGTCATAATAGATTTTGTGACCAAGTGCCAGAATTATCAACAGCTCAAGCATAAGCATTACAAACCTGGTGGCACTTTCCATATAATGCCCAGTTTGAAATGAAATGGGAAAGGATAATCATAAACTTTGTTTTGGGTCTTTTTACGACCTTAAACAGGTGGGAATATATGGGTCATCATCGATTGATTAACCAAGTCAAGTTAATTCATCCAAATAAGAGTGGATTATAACATATCATAGTTAGCCAATATTTATGTGAAGGAGATTGTAAGGCTCCCTAGGGTACCTATTTCTATTATGTCAGGCAGAGGTTCTCAATTTACTTCTAGCTTTAGGATGAAGTTTAAGTTAGAATTGGGTTCTAGTTTGGACCTAAGTATAACTTTTCATCCATAGACTGACAGACAGTCTGAGTGAATAATTAAAGTTCTTTCAGATATATGTTAGTCTTGTGTAATGAACTTTGGGGGTTAATGGGACTAGTACTTACCTTTGTGTGAGTTTTCATATAACAATAACTTTTACTCCAAAATTGGCATAGCTCATTTTAAAGCCTTATATGGTATAAAATGTAGGTTACTAATCAAATGGTTTGATGCATTTGAAGTGAGACCTTGAGGCAGTGATAGGATTAAGAATTCAATGGAGAAAGTAAGGTTTATTTAAGAAAAGTTAGTAGCAGATCAGAGTTGCATAAGTAGTATGTAGATAACAAGGTAAAAAATGTAAAGTTTGAGAAATGTGAGAAGGTGCTATTGGAAACGTCACCCATTAAGGGTATTATGATCTTCAATAAGAAGGGAAAGTTAAGTTTGAGGTATATCAGACCCTTTGAGATCTTGAATGGAGTTGGGTCGGTGGATTATAAGCTGGCCTTGCCTCCTAGTTTATCTATTGTTCATCCAGTGTTCCATATATCTATTTTAAAAAGTACCATGGTGAGGGTGATTAGACTATTCAATGGGACTCCGAACTATTTGACAAAGAGCTCTCTTATGAAAAAGATTCAATTCCTATATTGGATAGATATGCTAGAAAATTAAGAACTAAAGTCATTTCATCCATGAAAGTTCAGTATAGGAAACATTTGATTGAGGAAGCAACTTGGGAGGCGGAGGCGGATATGCATAAGAAGTACCCGTATTTGTTCATAGACTCAAGTAATTACTCTGCCCTTAGTTATGTTGTTTAGAATAATTTTCATTTGGGGTGATAAAATGATAAATTGGTATCTAATGTAACAACCTAATTCGTTATTACGTTGAAATAAGGAGTAGAACCCTTACTCATTTTTCCTTAGATAAATTTTTTAAAGTTAAGGTCTGGCCTAGTCTTAGGTGTATTTTGAGGGCGTGATAGTGTACATAAATTTGTTATGATTAACATATTGGTGGATTTATTTGATTTGATTTTGTAGTAGAGGATGAATTTAGGAAGCCATAACAACTTTTAGTACATAAAATGTGTTAATACAACTCCGATTATAGAGTTTAATATGAAAGGGTTGATTTTAAATGTGATATTCCAAGAGATGTATTGTAAAATAGACTGATTTAATAAGAGTCACCTCAGGATTATTGTAGTAGTAAAAGTACCATCGCAGTGGCTGCCTCAATTACCTTGCGAATCACTACAGCGGTAACTTTATTTTACCGCTATAGTGGTAAAAATGTAGTTTATAGCTTTTCTAAAACTAGAAAAGTCATTCTTCATTTCACTTTTTTTCAAAAATGAGTTGACGCATAGCATGAGGCAATTTTCTGCATTTTGAGGTATTTCATCTGTGAAGGTAAGGTTACTCTACATTCTAAACTTTCATTACTTCCTAGAATCCTTAGAAATTGCTAGAATCTTATTCATGGTGGATTGGGGTTTAGCCCTAATTTTCAATTGAATGAAAGTTGATGGGAGTGTGATTAATTTCAAGTGGTAATGATCCTAGAGTTTTAGAAAACACTAGTTGGAGTAGAATTGTAGTTTTTTATGTTGAACAAGTGGAATTCATGGAGTTTAAAGGGTCAAAACTCCTATGGTGATGTACCAGGGAAAATTCATAATTGAAATTAATTATAAATGATTTTTAGTGCTTAGAAAGGATAAAATAATTAAAATAAAAGTGTAAATTTATTGTTATAGACTAATAAAGGATCAAAAGGGAAGAAAATGCAAACTTGTGGCCTTGATGTGATTCAAGAAGGAATCGGGGCAGGTTATGTTTTAATGGTAGAAATTAAACTTGCTTGACTTTGTGCTTATGTTTGAATTAAGTGTTTGTAATTGCTTTCGAACACTAATAAATAGAGAGATTCTACACTCTATTCCTTACTTATTATATTTAATAAGTTTGATTTTCTTTTCGAATGATATTTATTGAGTTTAGTAACTCTGAAAAAGGAATTTGATGAAAATAATTTGTAAAGGGTTAGATTGACTTGGTATTGGTTGAGTTATGTGGTCCTCCCACGATTTAGTTAGGGTGAGTGCCAATCAAGACTAGTTAGATCATGACAATTTGTATATTAACACAAAGTAAAGAATCATCAACTTCATCAAGACATGGCCTAACATTCTCACTCAAGTCACTCTCAAGTTTCATCAAGGTAACTAGAGTGTTAGGATTAGTCTTTTTACACTGATTTACACTTAAAGAACCTTCTTTACCTTGTTTTTAAAAATTAAGCTTACTTGCTCACTTGAAGTAGTCTCAACTTTACTTTCTTCATTCAATTCTTGACTTTCTTTCTATGTTGAATCTTCATTTTTGAATTTTTATTCAATAATACCTACAAAATAAGTGGAACTTCTAGAAGAACAAGAATTCATAAGAATAGAGTTAGAATAAGAAACCCTTTCACTCACATACTCTTATTTTTCTCTTATCTCATCTTCTTTCCTCACACTTAGCACATCTTTTTTAATTTCATCTCTTGACAATTCACTCCTATTTTTCATCTCTCATTTCTTTTGTATTTGTAGCCACTCACACAGTTCATTCAAAAGCTCTTTCTTATTTTTTAGATTTTGAGTTACTACTATTCACTCTATTACTCCTCTTTTTTTTTCTTTCTCACTCATTTCATTGGAGTGCAAGAGGCTCCAAGGATCCCCTTTGAGTTAATGGGATGACTTTTCACTTTATTTTTAAACATAGCATAGCTATAAGTTTTAAAGGCTCTACTTGAAATATTGGAATGACTTTTTACATCAAATTTCAAGTTAGCAGTCTTTACTTTCACTTTCTTGACTTCCTCATTTGTGATTGAAGATTCCTTAATAACCATAGGATTTAAGATATGCTTTTGTTCTATTCAATCTCTAACAACAATTTTTGTCAAATTTCTATCAAACTAAATTATATTACATTTGAACCAGGGAGCTCCTAAAAATGTCGAACAGGTAGACAAAGGATTAGGCATCACACTAAATTCTTCCTTTATATCTTTCATGGTGAATAATTATTTTCACCTGTTTGTAAACCAGCCTTTCACCAAATTTGTATGATAAACTTTTTGTATGAAAAGGCATCTCCAATCACTCAATCAAAAGTGGATCAATGAAGTTGGCATAACATAATTTATCTACACCTAAGGTACAATCATACATATAACCACTCTCATATCCCTCCACAATGACTTTAAAGTTAGTCAAACTTCGATTAGGCTCATGCTCTCTTTTTCTTGTAGAAGCACCACTATAATGATCATGAAAAGCTTCATAATAACTTCTACTAGAAGTAGAATTATAATATGAAATTCTCCTTTATCCATAGTTATCCAAACCACCCTTGTAACTCCTTGAACCTACATAAGACATAATTAAGACAAGAAAAATAGTTAGTTAAATAATGGACCTCACAAGTCACTCTCTCTTGTATTTGCACTCAGTTTTCTTTCCACTCATATATATTCAAAAGGTCTTAGGCTATTAGGACAACTCAAATGATCTCACAACTCAAGGATATTCCTTAACTTTTCACAGTTCTACAATCTCAAATAAGCTTAAAGTATGCTTTCAAGTATCGATTCAAAATGGAGTTTATGTTCACAAATAAAGAAGGACAAATACAATAAAAGACTAAGAATAAAATAAAAATACAATAAAACTAGATGATAAAAGCACGAAATAAAATAAAACTACTCATAAAAACTAATTTAACATTAAGTATGAACTAATACTTAAAGTAAATAAGCTAGAATAAATAAGAAAAGATATGCAGGTAAAGCTAAAAAGACTATTTGACAAATAGTGGTTAATTTGAAACTAGTGTGGAAGATTTTCTATTTCTAAAAAAATGTGGTTGTTACTGCAATTCTCAAAATTGTTGTAGTTCTTTCTCTTCATACCATTGTTGCTACTGTAATTTTATTCCAAACAACCCAAAAAATTTCTCCAAATCACGCCCAAACTATAATACCCCAATAAATCTAAGTTAAGATTAGAATCATGATTCAAGTACATGTAGAACCAAACTTCATATTTTGGTATTATTGGAAGAGATTTTTACATGCATTAAGTCCACAAGTAAGGCCTAGCTCATAGTTAAGTTGAAACCTTCCTTATCGATTAGTTTCTTGTGTAGAATCTTTCTATAATCAACTCAAAACTAGCACAATTCTTAGATTATGAGGCATTTTTTAGATCAAGGCCCATCAAATGAAAGTTATTTGAATTTTTTTCAACACATCTGATTTCTCTTTAATCTGGTTTTGTAGCTAAGAGTTATGGTTATTTTAGTGAAGCACGGTCCAATGGAGAGATACTACGAACAAAACCATGAACGTAGGTAGATATTACAATTGTACCATATTGTCTTCTACATAAAACAGCCCCAAAAAATTAAAAGTTGACAAATAGACCTCCTAGAAATGAAAGAAACCCACTATCTTAGGAAGAACCCATGATCGTTGGTAAGATTAGGGTTCACAAGGTTGTTACGCCTTCGAAATTCAATGGTGAACCAAGGGGTGAACCAAGGGATAATTTTGGGATATTTCCATGACTAAATAAGACATTAACCTATGAGCCCCACCCACGATCATAGGTAGTTTCTATGATTATGGAATGGTTTATTCGTCACACTTCACAGATTCTTCAGTTATGTTTTATAAGGGGAATTTTAGTCTTTTCCAAATATTAAACCTCTAAAATACATATCTAAGTTATCGTAAGGTTAAATAGTAAGTCTAAATTACCTAAATATCTCATCCCCTCATAATATAATAGACACTTAGCGAATTATAGAGAAAGGGGTGATTTTCTTTTCTCTAAAGTAAGGGATAGGTTCCTCAAATTTCAAACTTCAAGTCAAAGTTCTTTACTTACAGGTATATGGCATTTCATTATTGGGTTCTTTTCATCTATTGATTCCCAAAGTTAATTCAATTTCTAAGTTTAATTCATCCTACAACTATCGGTTTCCATGAAAGTATGAATTCCCTTATGTTTCAGTTTCTTGCTTTGACTAAGCCATGAATATATGTTTTTCCATGAATTCCAGTATCCTTACATACCCATAGCTATAAATTCTGAATATATTGATAAATTTCTAATTTTGGGCTTGATTTATGAATTCCCTAGTATGTTCATATTATAGAACTGTTATGACTAGTTGCATTCTTCAGAGATGGCAGGTTATGAACATCCAATGACAATTAAATACCCAGCCCTTTAGTTTTCATGAATTAGAATTCTTTCTAATAAATCACTTATCTTTTAATTGTAAAACACATTCTTATTAAATATTTTAATATACCAATTTACTTTAAGTTGGGGGTAGTACTCAGCACCAAAAGGACACAAGTTCATACAACCCAAGACCCAAACTACATTCCACCATAGGTAAAAGGGGTCCTCACTAGTTCAGAGTATCTCTCTTGCCTGAATAGGCTCATAAGAAAATGCACGATAGTAATGGTTTTTACCCTTGGCAAGGTTTAGGACACTCTCCCAACTTGGGTTACATGTTGGATTTCATATTGCTTACATGGTCTGTGTCGATTACAGTAACTCCCATAATTTAAACTTAGATATTGCATGACCTTTGTATTCAGGTTATTCAGTATAGTATTGATCAGTTACATTTTATTACTTAGTCATTGCATCAGCTTTTATGTATTCTTACCATATTCAATTTAGCATCTTATGCTCATTATGTTCGTTTTTATATATTCTAGTGCATATCTCATATACATGATACATTAAAAGTACTGACTGCATACTTTTTTGTGTTTATTATTTTATAATATAGGTTCATACATTTAGAATCCAACGCATGCTTAGGACAGTCTCCTATCATCTCAGTAGTAGAGTTTTAGGAGTCCTCATATTTTGAGAACAAGACTTATGTTAACTTTTTTTATTTTTGTCATTTAGTTTTAAAATAGTTAGAGTTAGCTAACGGTTTGTCCCAGCAACTCATCTTAGTAGAGGCTTATAGACAGACAGTTAGAATTTTAGGTTAATATTTATGTCAGATAGTGCTAGTTTTGACATTTCAGTGCTAGTATTGGTTTAATTATTACTATACCATTTTATTTTAGGTTTCGCTTAGTATTTATCAGTTTTATACAATTCTCTAAGTATCATGAAAGGCCATGGGCTATATTGAGGTTGCCTGTGACTCTAAGCACCATATTATGACTGGATTAGTCTCGGATCATGACACAAACTTTAGATTTGATATCTACTCAAATTTCTGGTTCTTTTTGTATATTACCCATCCAACATGGAGGTTATTTACCGCAAGTCAATTTTTATATCTTTGAACTCGTTAATAACCGACAATTGAGTTATACTATTACTCCACGATCTTTTAGCTCCAATGCAATAGTTAGTCTTGCTACAAGCTTCAACAATACTATCAACCCTTTCCTAATCTGATTTTTATTAAACTGAGCTTTAAGCTCCTACTGCGGCCATTAATGGTGATTTCCTGACTGGGTATCTTTTCCTCTGGCATTGTAAATAGTCTACCAGTAGCTAAGCTTCACTCTTGAGGTCAAACAAACAAAAGATAAACAACAAATATCCAAAACCCTTTAAATTTCTCGAAACACAATTTTTTGTATCCAAAAGAATAAATAGTAATGGTTTACTCAAATTGTGCAGTCAGTACCTGTTATTTTAAAAATTCATGAAACAATTAATTTATTCAATTTACATAGGCAAAGGAGTCGGGTAGTAAACTCGAACACGATCCAGTATAATGAGACTATTTTTTGAACGTTTTAATAAGAACTTTTTTGTTTTTTGAATTTTTTAGAAATAATAAAGTCAAAGGTTAAAAATTATAGCAACGATTCTTTGGCCTTGCTATGATACCAGTTGATGTAAAATGAGATATAAGATAGAGGGATTCAAGAGATACTTAATAAATTAAGGGTATAAAGATAAAAAATAAGGAATAATCCTACAATTAAAAAAAAATTAGAGACCAACAAATGTGGATTTATAATTCCATAATTTGAACAAATAATCACATGATTAAATTTAAGAGAGAAGAGAATTGAACTCATACAAGAATAATTTTATCAAAACATATTTAAGAAAGATCCAATGTAGAGACAAATGAATTCAACCCATGAAACTCACAAGAGTATTCACTAGAAATGTAGTCTACCTCATATAATCTCCACCCTATTCTATTTATAGTACAAGGGTTAAGTAAAAATAAAAAGACATAAATGTTGTTAGTTACATGTACATCATATTATCATAAAAAGGATCCTAAAATATTTTGTTAATCTTTTTTTGTATTGATTCTTGATTTCTATCTTGATGTCAAGTTGAAATCCTTCCATGCAATAAGTACTTTCCAAACTTGCATCAATCTTAGACCAAAAAACTTAGTCCATCCCTTTATTTCTTAAGTTGGAATCCTTAAAGTAGGGTTCTATTAACATTTTGATCCATGTGTTGTAAGGTATTCTTTTTGGACCTTCTTGTTAGGTAATTCCTCATAAACCTGCAACAGAGGAGAAATCATACTAGGTAAAATACTAGTACCATGGTTAGTGTGCCATACAATATTCATGTTGATGAGTGATGGATGGTGAATTTTTCACTCATTTGTATCTCATTTGTTTCATACTATGGTGAATTAATTTCATATATGAGACTAATTCTTCAATGAAATGCACCAATATCCAGTTTTTATGATCTTATAGGGAAATCTATTGAAAAAGAGTTGAGACAAAGTTAGTGGGAGAAGGAATATGAGCAAAAAGAACAAAAGCTGAAGATAAGCTTAAGGAGATGACCCTTAGATGTATCCATTGCACTTTGAGGATCGTCGTTAGTCAACAAAGTCAAAAAAAAGGCGATTGCAAAGTGACCCCCGCGATCGTGACCATAGGATGCGATCGCAAGTATTGGGCAATCTTCTAGGTGCAGATTTGTCATTTCACGCTACTCATTCCCAAGATATAAAAGGCTCAACCCTTCATATTTTTAGCATTGACTGTTATCTAATTTTCCTATTTTTGAAAGAGAAATACATTATTATTGAGTGAAAACAATTGTTGAAATATTTTTCCAAGAGATATTTTGTCCTTTGATTGAAATTGAAATTTGGATTTATACTTACTTTGCTTAAGATAGATGAATTGAATGCAAATTTTGGTATATTTCTTTCCTTTAATTTCATGAGTAGCTAAATTTATTTCTTGGTGTTATGTTTGATTACGTGGTGAATAATGTATGGGTATTAATTGCTAGTCCAATTAATTAGTTAATTGTGATTGATTTTTCTTTTCTCTATGTTTGAATTGAGAATTGGGAGTGAAAACCCCAACTGTCTTGGATCTCATATCATCCTTGAAAGAGGAATGTGGGTGAGGAGTAATTGTGAATAATAACTTGAGTTAGCTAATTGAATTGCATCATCTTAGAAATAAGGGTGTTATTAGATATAGCTCATTTAAGAGCATCATCTTAGAAATAAGAATGCTAATTGAGGTAGTGGATTAGTAGATTTGATACATTTGTGAGGTGTTCAAAAGAACCCATGAGTGAGATTTGGTGCTTTATTGAAAGATTAATACCAAGACCCAAAATCTAGCCTACCAAAAACCCTTAACTAAACTAGGACTAGTGGTTGATAACCCATGCATAACTCCCAACTAGGATAACATAACCCTAAGGTTTCTCTCGATTTAGTAATACTCCTAAACCTATCATTCTTGCAATAGTGTTTGATTATAGTTGTGCATAATATAGTTTAAACTAATTCCCCAATTTGATTGTACTTGTTGTATAATGTTACACTATGGGTTAATGTCTGTTAACTTCGAACACACATAGGATTTGAAATCTAAGTTTGCACTCCTCGTGGATTTGACCACAACTCTAGTTGGGTAACTATATTGACAATGTCTACCTTACATCTAAATTTGAATATAAGCTTGAGCATTAACAAAAATGGCATCGTTGGCGGGAAGTAAAACATAGTTTTCACTTATGTGGTATTGTTAGTGACCTTGGGTTATCTGTAATATTTTAGTTTACAATATTTTTTATTTTTGTCTCTTGTTAGGTGATTAAAATTGCATCCACAATACCATGATCCAACATAGGAGTAATGATGGCTCTTTTGAGGGGCATCTTAAGGATATGGATCACCTTAGGGATGTGGGGTGTGCTAGTGCCATCCATATTCCACTAGTGGAAGAGAATGGAATATTTTATTTCACTAGTGTGATGCTAGGTCTACTTTAAATGGAGGGGTTATTTGGAGAACAAACACATGAAGATTCCAATTTACACATGAAAAATTTCATTAATGTATGCTTTAAATTTGATATTACCTATATTTCTCAAGAGCCAACTTTTCCCATTTGTATTGATGGGAGAAGAAATTCTATGGTTGCGCTCTTTATCTGCAGGATCTATCACTTCTTGGGTTGATCTCATGGATGCATTCTTGGAAAGATATTTTCCTTTTTCACAAATGATGCAACTAAGGGATGAAAGCACCAACTTTTGCCAACTTAGTGGAGACCCATTGTTTGAAGTGTGGAAATGTTTCAATGATAAGTTAATGCAATACCCAAATCATGACATGGTAGAGAAAATGCTTCTCTAAATTTTCTATGGGCCATTGGATCAATAGAATAAGACATGAAATTCAAGGGGAGGAGTGAATTAAAAATTTTCTGTGAGTCAATAACTAACTCCTCACAGTTGACTCACCTGCAAATCAGTATACTTCATATGATAGATTAAATTTAAAATAATTAAGTAAATAAGTAATCAAACATAAAGTAAAGACATTGAGATTTATCCTAGTTCAGAACACCAATGTGGTGCCTACTTCCAATCCCCTTGGGTTTCAACATTTCCTTAGATCTTTCAATATTAACTTCGAGTACAATGATGATAAATAAGTTTTGAAGACTTATTTTGCTCTTCGGATCTTTTGACACAGCTTTATTTTACATCACAAAGTTGACTCAATCCTATTCTTTGTATAAAAATTGTAAGCTAAAGATTACAAAGCCTTGTAGACTAAGATTGAGACACTTTGATTTTTTCTTCTTGAAGTTGCGCACATGCTTCAGCCTTTTGTCTCTTCTTTTATTGTGTGCACCTTTTTCCTGTCGTTACCCTTTATGAGGAAACCCAAGAGATTTTTTCTCAAGGATTTGGATTGATTCCTTGATTGAGGGTCGGCACCATAATATATGTCCATATCAGATATGTTTATACGTGGTGTAGTTTCCACAATTATACATGTTATATCATATATGTCCATGTAACGGTTATGGACTTCCCTTATTTTATTTTATGTCTTGATTGATTTTGTCTATCGTGATTCTGGGATTTTGATCCTTTTTCTATTTCCAAGATATTTAATTGGTTTTCTTGCCATACTATTTGAATGTCATGATCCTCCTTTTCATGATTGGATGTTCTTCTATTTTTAGAGCTAGCTCTCTTGCTTGCTTCCATGTTGAGTTAGTCTTCTCAATCCTCCATATCTTCGGGTGAGATACCCTTCTATCTTCCAATATCCTACAAAGGTCCACTCATTATTTTTCCATTATTAAAACTTGAATACAGGAGACTAACAATTTCCCCCTTTTTGATAATGACAAATAAGTATAAACATCAGTTAACTTCCATGTCTGTCACAGTAGTCGTCTTTCTCTCCCTGACTTGTAAGCATCTCTGATATCCCAAGTTTATTGGGTATTAGTCATCCTTTAAGTATCAAAAGTTGACTTGCTCCACCTAACTGATGGGTGCTTCTTTATTTTTTAATGTTCCTATATTTCTCCCCCTTTTGGCATAATTAAAAAGAATAGCATCGAAAAATAAAACATATAGACAGAACAGTAATGAGAAGCAATAGACTAACATGGACAATTATAATCTATTAATGAGGCAGAGAAAAAAATTATGGCAGATAGTGTGGTAAAGATTATCTTACAACCCATCAACACAAGGAACAGGACCCCCTTTTGAATAAAAATTCACAATTCACCATTTCACTAGGAAGTATGTTAGGGTGCTATGCATATTATGACCAAACTTATCATAGGATTTTTCAATATTTGTGACAAAGGAAGAGTAGGAGGTTTGAACATAGACATCCAGATCATCATTCAAGGAAGTGACTTGGGATTTGAATGAGTCCATGAAAGAGAGAACTCGAGAGAACAGCTTGACTCCTTCTTGTTTGAGCCCATCGAGTACCAGCCGAACCAAACTTATGTCAAAGCTTGTCTTTTCCCAAGGTCTAGAAGTATGGTAGTCGACTCCTAGAGTTGTATGACACCTTCTTCAATGGATTTAATCCGCTGCTTGAGTTCTTCAAATTCCTTCAACAAAGAGGTAGAGGGGTTATAAATAGATTTGCTTACCTTTGGAGGTTCAGCCTTAGCATAGGCAGACTCTTTCTTACACATTCATCTTCGACCAAGACATACCCCATGCTGCCAAACAATTTTGAATCATAAGTTGCAGCAAATTCTATAGAGGGATAAGCAAACAGATCGATGGAGTAGAACAAAAGGATCTGGGTCATGAGCAGCTCGTACGGCAAACTGATAGAGATTTGAACTTCTCTTGCACTCTCAAGTCTGTACTCACGTATCTAGGTTTCCCAATTAATTTTGATCTTCTTGACTAGATATTAAAACACAAAGACATCATAACAAGTGATATTTCGTAGGGATCCTTTTTGCAGAATTAGAGTGGTAGCAATAATATGGGCCATAATGCAAAATTTGAAACCTAATGACAGGGGACCAAAGTTGGTTGACACGGAGTCAGGGTCAGACAAAAGTTTCTTGGCTTCCTCAAATCCCACTTCAAAGTTCTTGGGCTATTTACTGTTCATAAAAGGGACCACACTAGAAAACTTAGTATCAAAAACATTTTCAAATAGGAAGTTGTTCAAGACAATTCTTGGGCCCAGCATAAGAGTCTCTAATTCACCACTATTTAGGGAAAGTCGGAGATTAGCATAAAATATACGGACAGGGTCTTCATAAACTAGAAGTTCATAGAGGAAAAAAATCAAGGACAGATCTTGAAATTTGAAAAGTGACTGAAATTACAAGAGACATCTTTCAATTACTGAAGATTAATGATGCGACCAGGTACAATGGAGCGATATTTAAAAGAGTGGAATTATTCTTTATGAGTGTTTGTCCAGAATTGGTATATCTCTTCTGGAGGGAGGGAGTTATAAGGGTTTATACGAGGTTTTTTGACAAAGAATACAAGGCTGGAAGAGAATCATCATCTCTTAAGGAGAGTGGATTGAGACAAGGATTCATCGGAGGACTCAGAAAGAAGAATGGGATAATCAGAAGAAATTCTAGATATTTTAGCCATGAAGTGGATCTTTGTCATGAGTGAGAGAGGATATAATATTTAAAGGATAAGAGAGAGAGGAGAAGAACCTATTAAAAGGATAAAAATTAAGAAGGTATGAGGCGATTGTTCAAAAGATATAACAGAGGAGAAGGTGAAGGGGCGTGAAGTAAAAGAGGAATAATGGAGATAAGAGAATAATGCATGAGGAAGGGAAAAGGAGGTAGATAAGGTGTGGGTAACAGTAAAGTTAATGATGACTTCCCTTATTAGGAAATGGTGAAGATAATGCAATGCCCAAATCATGAGGTTCTAGAGAAAATGTTTCTCCAAATTTTTTATGGGTCACTGGATCAATTGAATAAGACATTAAATTTAAGAGGGGGTGAATTAAAAATTTTTTGTGTGTCGACTGCTGACTCTTCACGGTTGACTCGCCTACAGAGTAGTACACTTCACATGACATATTAGATTTAAAATAATTGGCTCTCTTGCTTGCTTCCATGTTGATTTAGTCGTTTTGATCCTCTATATCTTTGGGTGAGATACCCTTTTATCTTCCAATATCCTACAAGGGTCTACTCATTAGTTTTTCATTGTTAAAACTTGAATACAGGAGGCTAACAAGACAGTGGTTGATAATGCATCCGGTGGTTCTCTTGTCAAATTATCTTATGATGTTGCAGTGAATTTGCTAGATCAAGTCAAAATAAAATAAAGGTTAGCACACAATGGATGATGAGGTGGTCGTAGGTGCTTCCTCCGCATCCTTTGTAATCCAAGAATAAAGGTAAAAAATGAAGAAAGGGATGCAAATATGGCTAAGGTGATGAATCAACTACCTTCTCACTAAATATGTAATAAGGGTCCCTCATAAGGCGATCAATGACATTGCTTCAAAGAGTATCAGTGCTTATAATGATGAATAGGTGGAGGTGCTTGATTAGGAGATAAGGTTCTTGCTGAACCATGAGGGGGGTTCCCACCTTACCTACCAATGGCAAGGCGGGAATCAAGCTTGAAAAGGTCGAGACCGGGATAGGGAGCTTGATAGAAACTATGACTGTTATATATACCATTATGATAGGTCTAAGGGTAAGTAGTCGAGCCCTATTAATCTTGAAAAATTCAAGAATGAAGATTTTCTAGCTTGCATTTTTATAGGTGTTAAGGGGACTAACAAAATGGTATGGGAGATAAAAAGTGACTTCTCTCAACTAAACCAAACTGTGACATCTCATTCATCCTTTATAAAGCAATTATAAATGCAATTGGGCCTAATTTGGCATAACTTAATGTTAGACCAAAAAGGGGACTACCTAGTATCACGGTGGCCAATCCAAAAAATAATGCCCATATATTGGCTATTATCACTAGGAGTGTTCAAACTCTTGGTGAAAAGGTTGTTGGTATTGGTAAAAATCACAATGAAAATGCAAATGATGAGCAAGCAAATACAAAACGAAAGAGGCTAGAAAAGACAAGTGATGATGCTCCTAAGCCTAATGAAACGATTGTTGAGGAACCGAAGGTAGTTGAAGAAAAGAGTTAGAACGATAAGACTCTTAAAGTTGTCAATAATGATGCTCCAAAAGTGAATGAACCTCCACTAATTCCATTGTCAAAAATTAAAATTCCTCCTCCATTTTCACAAAGGCTCAAGAAGAAGACAATACCAAGTTCAAGAAGTTTCTTGAGAAATTTTGCAACTTATCAATAAATATCCCTTTGATAGAATCTTCATAAGAAATGTTGGGATATGCTAAATTCATGAAGGACTTAGTCTCAAAGAAGTAAGTTATGCACATTAAAACTATCGAGGTGACTTACAATTGTAGTGCTATAATGTCAAGCACAATGTTGGTGAAGAAACAAGACCCGGGTGAATTCGATATTCCTTTCACTCTCGGGATGCATAAATTTGCAAAAGCATTATGTGATCTTGGGGTATGTATTAAATTAATTCTATTTGTCATATTTCAGAAGCTGGGTTTAGGTGCTCCTAAGCCTACCACTATGAGGCTTCTTATGGCCGGTCATTCTATTAAAAAGCCTATCAGTGTGTTTTATAATGTGTTGGTAAAAATTAACCGATTTATATTTTTGGACGAATTTGTTATCCTTGATTATGTGGTTGATCATAAAGTCTCAATCATTCTTGGGAGGCCATTTATAGCCATCGAAAGGGTGTTAGTTGATGTGGAGTATGGTGAGATAAAATTTTGGGTAAACAATGAATAAGTTTCCTTTAATGTGTGTAAGTCCCTAAAGCAACCTATGGACTTGCAAGTGATCTCGGGGATTTATGTAATATATAATGAAGTGGCTAATACCATTAATGTGGATCTTGTGAATGACCCATTAGTGAGTGTGTTATGGAACTTCGAGAGCGAGGAGATTGGGGAATATGATAAGGTGGTCGCTTCATTGATGAGTCATAGATCTTTAAATAAGAACCCGGCCAAATTGGATCTTAACTTGAAGAACCACGAAAGTCAACCCGCCAAGCCATCCTTTATTGAGCCTCCTCAACTTGAACTAAAGTCATTGTCTTCTTACCTCTGGTATGTTTTGTTGGGTGAGAATAATCCTTTGCCAATAATTGTGGTGAGTGATCTTGAACCTTGTCAAGTGTATGCCTTGAAAGCTATCATGACAAAGCTTATTCGTACTATCAGATGGACTATAGCGGATATCATTGGCATAGCTCCCAAAATTTGTTCACACAAAATCAAGTTAGAAATCGATCATGTTCCAAATGTAAACATCAAAAGAGACTCAACCAACTAATGCAAGAGGTGGTAAAGGAGGAAATTATGAAGTGGTTTGATGTGAGTGTCATCTACCTGATTTTGAATAGCACATGGGTGGATCCGGTTTAATGTGTTCCAAAAAAATATGGCATAACGGTAGTTCCGAATGATAATAATAACCTTGTCCTCATCCGACCGATCACAGGTTGGAGGGTATGTATGGACTATCGCAAATTGAACTCGTGGATTGAGAAATATTATTTTCCCATGGCCTTTATAGATCAAATATTGGATAGGCTAGCCGATAGGTGTCCGTATTTCTTTCTTGATGGTTATTCGGGGTACTATCATGTTTGCATAGCCTCAGAAGACCAAGAAAAGACCACCTTCACTTGTCCATATGGCACTTTTGCTTTCAGCACATGCTCTTTGGGCTATGTAACGCACCAGCCATGTTCCAACGATGCATGTTGTCTATTTTAGGGTATATGGTAGAAGACACCATAGAGGTCTTCATTTATGACTTCTCTGTGGTTGGGGATTCATTTGAGTCTTGTCTTTATAATTTAAGGAAAGTTCTTGAAAGGTTTGTACAAACCAATCTCGTCTTGAATTGGGAGAAATACCACTTTAGTGAAGGAGGGCATTGTGTTTGAACACAAAATTTTGGAAAAGGGTATCCAAGTTGATTAAGAAAAAGTTAAGGTGATTGCCAAATTTCCTGCACCTATCTCCATGAAAGAGGTTAGAGGATTCCTTGGCAATGCTGGATTCTATAGGTTCTTCATTAAGGAGTTTTCAAAGACTCCTCATCCATTGTGTTAACTCCTTAAAAAGGAGGTAAAGTTTTATTTTGACGGTGATTGTCTAAAGGCGTTCAATTATCTTAAAGAACCCCTTGTGTTGGATCCCATCATAGTAGCTCTAGATAGTCAATGCCCTTTAAACTAATGTGTGATGCAAGTGGTGTTTCTCTAGGTATGGTATTAGGCCAAAGAAAATATAAGTTGTTCCACCCGATCTACTATGCAAGCAAATCATTGAATGATGTTCAACGTAACTATACAGTTATGGAACAAAAGTTGTTAGCGGTAGTGTATCTTGCAAAACATTTTGGGCCTACTTGTTGGGTAGGAAAGTGGTTCTACACATGGACCACGCCACTCTTAGATATATCATAGAAAAGAGAAGAGGCAAAACCTCATTTTATTAGGTGGATATTGCTCTTGCAAGAGTTTGATTTTGGAGTGAAAGATTCAAAGGGGTGTGAAAATAAAGTAGTCGACCACCGTTCCTGTCTCGAATCCAATCATGAAAATTTTGGTGAGGTTGAAACTTATGACACCTTTATAGATGATTTAGTCATGGTACTTTCGTTAAGCATTACACCTTGGTATTCTAACTATGCTAACTATATTATGAGTGGCATGCTTCCCGGCGATCTTAATCAATATCAAAGTAAAAGGTTTTTATTCAATGTGAAAAGGTATTTTTAGGATGAACCATTTTTGTGTAGGGAATGTGCGATGGTGTGATCCGCCGGTGTGTTATAAAGACTAAAATAAAAGATATTCTTGAAGCTTGTCACTCTTCACTATTCGGAGGTCATCATGGTGGGATTTGGACAGCCGCAAAGGTCTTTCAAAGCGGATATTATTGGCCCTCCATTCATTGGGATTCTATTGAGATGGTCAAGTCTTGCCATCAATGCCAATATCAAGGTGAAGTCTCAAGGAGAAATGAGATGCCTCTCAATTCCAATCTTAAAGTTGAGCTATTCGATGTATGGGGGATCAAATTCATGGGTCCCTTCGTGAGCTTTTATGGAAATAAATACATTTTTGTGGTTGTTGACTACGTCTCAAAGTAGTTGGAGGTCATGGACCTCCCGAACAACTAAAGAAAAAGTGTTATTTACTTCTTGAAGAAGTACATATTTATGAGGTTTGAAACTCCATGAGCCATTATTAGTGATAGCGGATCCCATTTTTATAATTGGGTCTTCGGTGCTTTACTTGACTAGTATGGGGTGAATCAGAAGGTTGCTACCCCATATCACCCCCAAATGAGTGGCCAAGTTGAGGTGTCAAATAATGAAATTAAATCCATCCTTGAGAAGACCGTGAATGTTGGCCATACTAATGGGCGAGTCAAGTCGATGATGCACTTTGGTCATATAGGACGGCCTACAAAACTACCATTGGTATGTCACCCTACCAATTGGTGTTTAGGAAGGTGTGCCATTTACCCATTAAGTTGGAGCATAAAGTTTTGTGGGCTTTAAGTTGGAAGATTTTTGAATCAAAGCATATGAAAGTTTCGCTCTATACAAGTAAAAGATGATGAGGTGGCATAATGCCAAAATCTTAAAGCAGAAGTTTCATGTGGATGATAAGGTGCTCCTTTACAATTAAAGGTTAAAGATTTTTGTAGGAAAACTTAGATCAAAGTTGTCTGGTCTGTTTGTGTTTGCAAATATGAATCCTAACAGTGCTATTGAGTTGGAGGGCCCTAAGAAGAAGAAATTTGTTGTGGATAGCCAAAGATTAAGGCACTTCCATATTGGTGGACCTGAGGCAGCCAAGATTGAGTCATTTCACTTCAAGGATCCAATAATAATAAAAATTCATCGTGTCGCGACTTTAAATCAAGCATTGGATAGGAGGCAACCCATCATTCTCATGAATTTATTGTCACAGCCCAAACTAGGGTTTGGCCATAATGGATTTCTCAAGTCCATCATGGACTAAATACCACCCTCATTGCCTAGCCAAATAGAACACAACATAGATAGCAGCGGATGAATTCCAAATATATAACAAGATAAGCTGAGTTCTAAACATATAGCAAGATAGGAAACTCAGAAAGGAATTTATGAATCTCAACAACATTCCAATTCACAGTAGTCCACAAAGCCTCTAAATAAGTCAAAAGCAATCTAAGTCGAGACATTCCCCTGATGATAGATAAAAAAATATAGTAGAAGCAGTTTAAGACATAAGTGAAACTTACTGACAACCCAGAAATATTATCACTCCGTAGGAAAAGTAAAATTGTCTCCATTCCCTAAATCGTGTGGGGATATAGCATTCAAAGATAGTTAGCGGGGTAAGCGCTAGCATGTAACTTAGGGATAAGGGTAAAGTAATTCCAGCCCAAAATCTAGTTCAAACTCAATGTACATATTCACATTCATTCATGCATACATATATAGAAGATGTTAGGATAGGGAACAAGGTTTAGCATTAAAGTAAAACATTAGACTAAGTTGTGTAGTGTAACCATCATAATAGTACCCACGACTATATGGGCCTAGCTCTCACCTCCTGCTCTGGACCCAGTGCATGTAGTTTTACAAATCGAAGAATAATCATAAACATACATGTTAAGGGGACTCGAACCTCCCAGCCATATATCAACATTAAGGGTGACATGAACACTCGATCATTTAGAACCTCATGTTAGAAAACGTGTTTCCAGTATTAGTCCTCTCGAGACCTCTACTTTCATAGAGAACTACACAACCCCCTTTAAGCCTAATTAAAACATTTAGCACATAACCTATTTATTGAATTCAGGGAGTTATTCATTTAGGCAACATCAAGTGGTATCATCATACTGACTATAGCTTGCAAGAAAGTGTCATTATGCCAAATTAAAACAATTATCAAATTGGGGCTTTATCCCACTAGCAAGCAATACTCCAATATTCCAAGTAGGAACCAAAACATTTAGCCAAGCAGGACTCTAAGCCCTTAACTAATACAAATCCAAAGGTCCATGTCAGAATCAAATCATCTAGCCAAGTGAGACTCTAACTCCTCGATCAATAAAAATATAAATCTCCAAGTTAAAACTATTCCATGGCCTTCAAGACCTTTTTAGAACCATTTTAGCCATTTATGCAAGGCATTAGTTTAAAGTAGCAGGCAAAGCCAAATCACTATCCACATTCTAAAACCAAACATACAAGTGGATTGAGGTTCTTATCAATTTTAATACAAAAATCCAATGATTTGGGAGAAGCCACAATCCCCATTCCATCACCATGCCATGCACCCCAATGAGTTTACAAACCTTCAATTAAAAGCATAATTAATCCTAAAACCATGGGAAAACATTTAAACAATCATTATCTAAAACCCTCAACCCATTATTCAAATTCCACATCAAATCTTGTGAATACCAAAGTAATTCATGCCATAATTTAAAACACAAGTTTAGGGAGAGTGGAACATGTTTTAATCACCAAGAAATTTAGAAAAGAAACCACCCTTAAGCCCTAAAAGACCAAACTCTTGAAACCCTAGCTTTTTCTTTGAATGGGGAATTTGAGAGAAGAGAGCATGTATTTGATTATTAAAGTGATGGAAATAAACCTTTTTACGTGTTTTATGGATGTGGGGTCTAAGTGGGGAAGGAGGGAAATGAAAAAAAAGCCCCCACTTAAAAGTCCAGAAAAATTTATGCCAGTCGTCATGGGTCACCTTACGACTCATGATATTTGGCTACGAGTCGTCTCCATAACTCGTAGTCTGAGTAGTAGCTTAGGGATCCCAGACTATTAACCCTACACATCATACACTATGACTCGTATGGTATCATTATAACACGTAGGGTCCTAGTCATTATCAAGGTAGAAATATCTGGAACTCGTACTGGTTTGGCTATGAGAAGCACTATACAACTCAATTAGAGTCTTTACGACTCATAACCCTCTAGTCGTACTCACAACAGAAACTTCAGGCTAGTGTTGTGCCCAAGCAAACACGCAAGTGTTTGTGGTCTCACCAAGTAATAAAGTGTCCCTTTAGAAGACAAGTATCAATCCCATAGGGACTTGTGTTGACAACTATCCTATTCTAGTTTAACTATTGAGATAAAGTAACCAAGAGAGTTTTCGAGTAGTAAACTAAAAGTAAAGTAGCTAATGCAGAAAAGTAATGATTTTGGAAAATCAATGGATAGAGACCCAGGGTAAGGCTTACAAACAATCATACTACGTCATTGAACTTCATTAGTTAGACTACTTATCTTGGTTGATGATTTGTAGGGTTTATCGCATGATCATGGTCTCCCGACCTCTAATTGTCTACCTAACTTGGACATTACAACTACATCATTGAGTGGGGATGTAATAATCTAATTAGATGCATCAAAATATAATCCTACATCTGAACCAAACAAGGCTTCTAGGTATATATCCCTATCCTAGTCACTAATTCAAATTCCTAATTTTATAAAAGAATAAGAACCTTGTTCTATCTATCCCCACGTTCTATCTTCTTATTCCCCATCCTGGGGTTACAAAGTCGACAATGGATGTATCCTAAGGGTAGATAATCCTTAAAATAGTTTTAAAAAGGAAAAATAAATAACCAAATATGATAAGCAATCAAAACCATATCAATTCAAAGCAATAGTAATTATGTTCTTGGCCTTAACCCCGGAATATGGCTTTTAGCCACTTAGGGACATAGTCGTAATAAAGATAATTGAATACAAGATAAAATCCATTAAAAATCTAAAGTAAAAGAATAAAAACCCTAATTGAAGTTTTTTTTCAATCCCCCTCCAAGTTTCAAATCTGTCCAAGGTGTATAACATCAAGTACAAGTATCCTATTTATAGGAGGGCAAAACTGTCAAGTTTTTGCACTAGGCCGTATCGCGGGGTTAATTTTACATGTCTACCTCTGTCACGTGACCTTATCATGGATACCCACCATTTTGGGTACCTTATTAAGCTCCTGATGTATGGAATAAGCCATTTTTCTCTATCTTTGGTCTGCGACACACCCTTGACATCCAAGGTGTCCAATTCATGTCAAGTTGTGTCTTGTGCTTCTATTGATCCATTTCAAGCCTTTTTGTGTTGTTTACACTTGATTTAAATCTTGTATATTATTCATATATAATTATAATCAACTCATAAAGCATCATATGGCATTAAACATAACAAATTATATCTTAAAATATCACAGCATCCAAGACGACGAACTAGAAACTTAAGCTAAGAATACTAGTTTTTACCCTTTTGATCTTTCACTTAGTTTTGACTCTTGGCTTGATTCAATTGCACTTTAAATAATATAAAAAAGTTGTTACAAACATAATTAAAAAATGATACCATTAGGAAATCATTATAGTAACTAGAATCCATCGAGATCAACTAGCACAACACCTAGATCAAGCTAGTAACACTAGTTTTCTCATTTGATCTCAAAGTGACCAAATTAAGAGAAAACTTGTTTGAAATACATATTCACTATTATAAGAAAGTACTCAAACACTTTGATGCTTAATTATATCATAATTAACACATTAAGTACACAAGTTGTCCTCAAAACAAGGCTAAATATGCTAGGATAACAACACTGAAGTGCATAAATCCACCTCAGATTAGCTAGCACATTGGTTAGGTACGACTAGAGTCTTAAGATCCATAAGGTGACCTTATGACTCATAAGGTAATTCGTAGGTTGGGCATTAAACTTAAAATCAAGGAATTTTCCAAGGACTAAAATTCAGGGTGTGACATTCTCCTCCCCTTAGATCAGTCATCCCCGAATTATGAACCAAGGCATCCATTAGCACAATTCAACAAAGAACACAACCATAATTTTCTTTAACAAAGACAAAAAACAAATATATAAAGGAATACACACACGTTAAAAACTATTATCTAAATCGGGAAACAAGAATGGATATTTGGACTTCATGTTCTCTTTAGCTTCCCAAGTAGCTTCTTCAACCTTATGTTTCCTCCATAGAACCTTTACTAAAGCCACGTCCTTATTACACAAATGAAAGATTTACCTATCTAAAATATCCATCAAGACTTCTTCATACAACACGGAATCTAAAATACCCACACTCTCCAAAGTAACAACCAAGGAAGGATCACCGACGCACTTCATCAACATCGAAACATGAAGCACCGGATTGATAGAACCTAAACCAAATGGAAATTCCAATTCATAAGCCACATTTCCCACTCTTCTTAAAATCAAGTATGGGCCAATATAGCAGAGATTGAGATTTATCTTCTTTCCAAACCTCATCACTCCTTTCACGGAACACAAATTAAAGAACACCCAATCAACAACATCAAATTCTAACTCCCTTTCCCTCACATCCGCATAGGACTTTTGGCAATTTTTGGCGATCTTAATCCTATCCCAAATTTCCTTTAACTTCACCATAGCTTGGTGAATCAAATCATGTCTAAACAATTGAGTCTCACCAACTTCAAACCACCCAATAGGAGACCTACAGATCCTACTATTTAGAGCCTTGAACAGGGCTATCTAAATACTTAAGTTATAGTTGTTATTATATGAAAACACTATAAGAGTCAAATAATCAACCCAACTACCACCGAAGTTAATCAAACAGGTCCTAAGCATATCTTTCAAGTCTGGATAGTCCTCCCCGCTTGTCCATCTGTCTGAGGGTGGAAAGCAGTGCTAAGGTTTACCTTGGTTCCCAAACCTCCCAGAAAGAATGCCAAAAGTTAGAAGAGAACTGTGTACCTTAATCAAATCTAATATAAATAGGCACACTATGCCACTTGACAATCTCCTTAATAAAAAGTTTAGCATAATCCTCTGCAAAATAATTAGTCCTCATTGGCAAGAAGTGAGCAAACTTAGTCATCCTATCAATGATGACCCAAATCAAATCAAACTAACCTCAAGACAGTGGAATACCAGTAACAAAATCCATATAATCACTTCCCATTTCCACATGGTAAACTCAATATCTTAAGATAGACCACCAGACCTCAAGAGCTCCATCTTCACTTTCTGGAAAACCATACACTTGGCCAAAAAATTGGCCACATCCCTCTTCATGTTATTACACTAATAGATCTTTTTCAAATCATGGTACATCTTCATCAAACTGGGATGAACTTTATACCTCAACTCATGAACCTCAGCCAAGATCCTCTCTCATAGCCCGTCAACATCAGAAACACACAATCTACCTTGGTACCTCAAGATATTATCACCACCAATCTCAAAATCCATCACCTTTTGGTGACCCACATCTTTCTTGATTTGTATCAAAATAGGATCTAAAACATGCTTCTCCTTTACCTCAGCACCAACAGATGACTTTACCACCTCTTGAAAAAATACACCCCCATCGTTAAAGTACAAAATACAAACTCCAAGATTATCCAGATGGTGAATATCCTTCACCAACCCTCATTTTTCCTTTTCCACATACGATAAGCTACCCATATATAACCTACTAAGAGCATCAACAATCATGTTAAAGTTACCTGGGTGATAATGAAGACTCATATCATAATCCTTGAGTAATTTAAATACCCTGAATTTTGGTCCCTGAAAATTTTTGAGTTTTGAACTCACTGCTCAACCTACAACTCACCTTAAAAGTTGTAAGGTGTCCATACAAGTTTTACAGACCCTAATCATTATTTGACTAGTGAATCGTGCCTATGTTACTCAATTGATTATGACTAAAGGTCACAAGTCGTAAAGACTCACTATGAGTCGTGATGTTCAAATTATAGGGTGGCCAGTATTACCCTAAATTTTTATATCCTAGTTACGACTAGGACCCTACGAGTTATAGGTTCTCTTAACCAATCATGTGGTGTGAGTCATAGGGTCACCAGAGAAAGGTCCCTTAGTTAATTTCCAAACTATCACTCATAGGGATGAGTCATAGTAATCTTCATGAGTCGTAGAGTAACTCTTAATTACTGACGATAATTTTTCATATTTTAATTAAGGGTAGTTTGGATATTTCCTCTTTAACCACTTATAACCCACGTACATTAAACACATTGGGGCTATTATTTCTAAACTTTATCAGCCATAAACACTTTCTCAAATCCCTAAGGCAAAAACAATCTAGGGTTTCTCAAAGTTGGTTATCTAAGGGCTCAAGGGTTGATTTTTCTCCATAATTATCTATACTTTCAGGCATGTTACTCTTCCCTAAATATTATCTTTTGAAAATTATGTGTTTTAGATATTTTAATTGTATAGATTTGAATGTGGGTTTTGATATGGGTTGAGGGTTCTGGAATGGATGATTCATAAATTTTTTTCCCATGATTTTTATGATTTTTTCATACTTTGAATTAAATATTTTTGAACTAATGGGGTGCATGGGTATGAAATTTTAATGAGGGTCGAGGAAATCCCCCAAATGGAATTTTGAACTTAGAAATTGGTTTTAAACAATTATATTCCCTTAACCTACTTGTGTAAATGGTTTTGAATAATGGAAGTGTCACTGGGTTTGACTTACACATCTATACTATTGCATTTCATAAAAGGTTAAACAATTAACATGGATTTTAAAGGCATTGTTGTCTATGTTTTTATTTAACGAACAAAGGGGGTCGAGGTATTCCCCCAATTTGATTTTATAAACTAAAGAAGGTCAAGGCATTTCTCTAATTTTATTTAATGAACAAATAAGTTTGAGGCATTCCCCCAAGTTAATGGAATTATAATAGCATAATTATGATCTTGCAAGATAAATAGTATAACGATACCGTGGTGTGACTTAAGGTATGATTCCTTGGTTAATGAATGGATTATGTGTAAGTTGTTTAATTGTGCTTAATGGGGGTTATGTAGCTAAGTTGTGTAGGTGTGGGTCTCGAATGACTTATACTAGAAAATCATATTTGCCGACATGAGGGGTCTAGATGACTGTGTGCATGGTTCAACTATTAATATGTTTTGTATCTAAGATTGACATAGGGTCAAGGAATTCCTAAGTATTCTTTGATAACTCTAATTCGTGCAACTAACATACACTGGGCTCTTTCAGTAGGGGGAGTTGAAACCATATAGACCGTGGGTGCCTATTTATGACAATTGAGCTATATAGTCCAGGATAATATTTTACTATCATGCTAAACCTTATTCTCGACCCCAACATCTATTATATATATGTATACATGAATATAAATATGTACAGTGAGTATGAAATTGAACTTTTGACTAATGCTACTTCATTCTTATCCTGAGTTACATGATAGTGCTCACCCCACTAACCGTCACTAGACATTGTATCCCTATGCGGTATAGGGTCCAAAGGCGATTCTACTTTTCCTACACAGTGATAGGTGATTCTAAAGTCGGTCATTTGCTCGTGAAGTGGTAATATTTCATTCTTTGGAAGACTTGATCATTCTATTGATTTTCCTTCCATAAATTAGAATTGAAGACTTCACATTGTCATTGTCATTATCATTATCATTGCCATTTTCATTGTCAGGGTTAGGGGCATGTGCCAAATCAGTTTGTTATCTGGTATAAAGGCTTTATGGATATTACTATAGATTGGGTATTGATGTTAACACTCTTAGATATCTTCGACCTTATAACTTTATATCTTATTATATGTTTAGAATTCATCCATTTCTATATGTGTTATTTTCTATTTGGCTAGGAAACAGGGTGGTCTCCAATCCTCGGTGGACTTGAGATACCCATCCTGACCAGGCCCTGGTTTGGGTTATGTCAAAATTGGTATCAGAGCCTAGATTCATAGTCAATTGGGTGTCCACAAAGTCGTGTCAAGTAGAGTCTCTTTGATGGGTGTGTAGTGTGCCACTTATGAGGGAGAGGCTATGAGACATTTAGAAATATTTTCCTTTCTTATTGTTCTAGTTTAAAGTTGTAGAGTCTAGTTTGTTGAAATCTTCTCTAATTCCCATTTGTTTGCATTTCAGATTATACCTCCATGATGATTTGATTCTTGTGGAACCTTTTCTATCCCACTTAAGGACAATGTAGATGGAACTCATCCTGCCTATAGAGTTTAAACACAGTCTAGGGCTCTAAATCCTAATTATACTACTCTACGTGGATTTTCACCAGTCCCTACCAGTCCTTCTCAAGCTCTTTGAGCTGATGATAATAATTTCCCACCGCCCCAAGGAGATATTTCTAATGCTGAGTTTCATCAATCTATTCATCTATTAACCCAGTTGGTGATATCTTAATCACATCAGTCAGGTCCTGTTGGTGCTGCTATGAATTCTTCTAATGTTACTCAATTTAGACAGATTATGAGGCTTAATCCTTCAACCTTTATTGGCTCTAAGGTTAAAGAGGATACCCAAAGGTTCATAGATGAGATGGAAAATATCTTTTAAGTTATGCATACTTCTGACTCTAAGGGTGTGGAATTTGCTGCTTATTAGTTGAAGGATGTGACATATCAGTGGTATGAGGAGTGGCATCAGTCTAGGGCTGGTGATATGGAGTTGGTACTATGGGGTAAGTTTTTGGGTACCTTCCTAGATCATTTATTTCTGCAAGAGTTATGAGAGGCGAAAGGGGAGGTATTTGTGAATCTGAATTATGGTAGGATATCTATGAAAAAGTATGCCTTGAAATTTCATTTGTTGTTCTTTTATGCTCTTGCACTGGTGTCTAAAATGAGGTCTAGGATGAGAAAGTTTGCTTTGGGTTTATCTTGAGACTTGGTACTAGAGTGAAAAGCTTCCTTGCTAAATTGTGGCATTGATATCTCTAGGATTGTGGTGTATATGTAGCAGGTCAAAGATAAAAAAAAAAAAATCCAAGGCTAATTTCTTAGGTTTCAGCAACTCTGCACAATTTGCTGGTGTACAGGTTTCCTAAGATGAAAAGATTGTCTTCTAATTGGCCTAAATTGGCTAGATTTAGCCAATTCGGGTGCGGATGGGGATTCCCCAATAGATTCTACAGATTTGGATTTGGATGCCCCTGCGCATAATGAGAGAGAGGCATAGTAAGAGGTCCAGGTATTTTGAGGAGGGTATATATGAGCCAAATATTGGTAGAGATAGAAAGCAGTGGTCTAAAAATTAGGGAAACTTTGGTTCTCATTCTACGGCCAGTGCTTCCTATCCTAAGTCGTTCACTAATCGCTGCTTTAGAGCAATAGTGGGTTTAAGGCACAAGATGCCTAATCTCAGGCTAGTGGGTCCCAGTCATCTCCATCGTATCCTTCTTGCAAATTTTGTGGTTATTTGCACCGTGGTTTTTATGATGTGAAGAGGAATAAGTGTTTTAGATGTAGCCAGCCTAGCCATTTTCAGAGGAACTATCCTTCAGGCAATGTTGCTATTGGGGATAACAAAGTGCCTATTGCTACTTCTTCAGCTCCAACACCAAAGGTTGCTACTTCTGGTTCTTGCACTGGTCGGAACCGTCTTTATGCTCTTGCCACCCTTCAAAATTCTGAGGCATCTCCTGATATTTCTATTAGTATGTTTTAACTTTTCTCTTGTGATGTATATTATCTGCTTGATCCTGGGTCTACTCTTTTTTATGTGACCCTTTATGTGGCTATTCATTTTTGTTTTGGTCTTGAGTGTATTCCTGATCCCTTTTTTATGTCTACCTTAGTGGGTGACTCTATTATGGCTAGGAGAGTCTATAGTGGTTGTGTAGTATCTATCTGTGGTAAGAAGATGTTAATTGATTTAATAGAGTTGGAGATGTTACATTTTGGTGTTATCTTAGGGATGGATTGGATCCTTTCATTTTATGATCTATTAATTGTAGGACTCAAAGGGTCAGTTTCTAATTCCTAAGTGAACCAGTGGTTGAGTGGGAAGGGAGTTCCCTAGCGCCTAAGGAGAGGTTCTTATCTAAGAGCCCAAAAATTGATTTTCAAAGGGTGTCTTGTCACCTAGTTTGGGTTAAAGATTCTAATTCCAAGGGTCCTTCTTTGTTATTTGTCCCTACAATCAATGAGTTTCTTGAAGTGTTTCCTAATAATCTTTTTGGTGTCCCTCCTGATAGGGAAATTGATTTTAGAATCGATCTTTTTCTGGACACTTATCCTATCTCTATCCCTCCCTATAGAATGGCTCTGGCTGAGTTGAAAGAACTTAAGAAGCAGTTGAAAGATCTTCTTGATAAGGGTTTTATTCATCATAGTGTTTCACCATGGAGCACGGTGGTACTCTTTGTGCGTAAGAAGGATGGGTCCCTTTGAATGTGTATAGATTACCACCAGTTGAATAATGTGACGGTAAAGAATAAGAGGGTGTTTCGATAGGATTAAAATCATGTCAAACTACATTTTAATCACTTTTTTTAGCTTTTTTAGGTATTTGGTAAAATTAACAAGAGCTTAAAAAGGCTAAAAGTGGATTAAAAAAAGCAAAAATTGAGAAGATGGATACCCCCATCTTTTTACTTTTTAGATTAAATTTTTTTTAGGTTTGACCAAAACATTTACCTTTTTATCGCTTATATTTTCTTCTAATTCCAACAATACCCTAAACTTTGTAGCCCTTATTGATTTTTCTTTCTTTTTCTTTTTGCCGCTTTTTTTCATCTTTCTCCTCCAATTTTCTCTTCATCTTTCTCCTTTATTTTCAGAGAATCTATCATTACATAAAAAAACACTCAAAAAACTTATCTTCAAATCGAGCTTGTGGTAAGTTATTCTCTATCCGTTCATATAGAATCTCTCATTGTTCGATAAATTTTAAAAATTAATTGTTTCTAATAGTTTATTTCATTCCTAAAATTTCATGTTGTTTACAAGCTTGCAATATTAAAATATAATACTATATTTATAGAAAAAATATCTTAAAAATTTTATTTTTTAATATTTAAAAATAAAAAAAGTAACTTATATTTCATGTCATAATCACTTTACGTTGAAAGTGTATTTAAATAGAAATTATTTTTGAAGTATTAGAATTAAAAATCATAAATAATTCACGTTATTATGTGTTAACAACTTTAAGCATATTTAAGTCATTTTGACAACAAAAAGGTGATTGACAACACTTGTTTACCAAACACATCAATAGATTTTTTTTAGTTTGGTGTAATCCTCAGCTGAATAAGAGGTATAGACTGGAAGAAAATGATTTGACTTGGTCATCCTATCTATAATAAACCATACTGAATGATGTTGGTGATAAGTATGAGGCAAACCTATCACAAAGTATATGTTCACTTCTTCCCACTTCCAAGTAGGAATATTGAACTCTTGCATGGACCCACTAGGCTTCTGATGCTCTATCTTAACTTGCTGACATATAGAGCACTTAGCCACAAACTCTGCAATATCTCTCTTCATCCCACTCCACCAATAGATCTCCCGCAAGTCACGGTACATCTTTGTGGCACTTGGATTAATAGAGTAGCGTACCCCATGTGCTTCTGCAAGAATTCATTGCCAGGAACACACAGACGACCCAAAAAATACAATACACCATCTCCCCCTTGGGAGAAAACCTCTATTTTCTGATCCTTGACAGACTCTTTCAACCTAACAAGACTGGGATCTCTATCCTACTTTTATTTCAACTCAGAAACTAGATATGATTCTGAACTATTCTGAACCCATATACTACCCTCTAAGGAATTGACCAAATGGACACCTAGTCTGGAAAGCTGATGAACTTCCTGAGCTAACTTCTTCTTACTATCCTCAACATAAGTAACACTACCCATAGACAATCTACTGAGAGCATCATCCTCTACATTGGCTTTGACTGAGTGACCAAGGACACTTAGGTCATAATTTTTCAAGACCTATTTTGATATCTGAAGTCATCTACATGAACTCCGTATAGATAATGCCTCCAAATCTATAAGGCAAAAACTACGGTTGCTAACTCAAGATCATGAGTAGGATAATTCTTCTCATTGGGTTTAAGCTGTCTGAAGGCATAGGCTATGACCTTACCATGCTGCATGAGGACACAACCCAAACCTACTCTGGATGTATCACAATATAATACGAATCCATCTGGACCATCTAGTAATGCTAGAACTGAAGCTGAGGTAAGTTGAGTCTTCAACTCCTGAAAACTCTTCTCAAATGGAACTGGCCATTGAAACTTGACTTTTTTCTGAGTTAATCTAAACATAGGGGATTCTATAGATGAAAATCCATCAACAAACCATCTCTAATAGAAAGCTAGACCCAAGAAACTCCTGATATCTATGGAGAGATAGGGCGAGGTTGATTTTATACTGCTTCAGTCTTTTGAGGATCACTCTAATGCCATCATCAAAAATAATATGACCAAGGAATTCTACTGACCTTAGCCAAAACTCGCACTTACTGAATTTGGCGAATAGCTGATAATCTTTGAGAGTCTGAAGCACTATTATGAGATGTTCTGCATGATCATGCTCACTACGGGAATAGATGAGGATATCATCTATAAAGACTATGACAAACATGTCCAAGTACTGCTTGAACACATGATTCATCAAGTCCATGAAAGTTGTTGGGGCATTGGTAAGACAAAAGGACATGACTAGGAATTTAAAGTGACCATACCAAGTATGGAAAGCAATTTTCGGAATGTCACATTCTCTGACTCTAAGCTGATGATAGCTTGATCTGAGGTCTATCTTAGAGAAATAGTTGGCAACCTAAAGTTGGTCAAACAAATCATCTATCCTGAGAAGTGGATACTTGTTCTTGACTGTGACTTTATTGAGTTGACAGCAATCAATACACATTCTGAGAAAACCGTCTTTCTTTCACACGAGTAAGACTGGTGCGCCCCACGGGGACATACTGGGTCTGATGAATCCCTTATCTAAGAGATCCTTCAACTGCTCTTTCAATTCTCTGAGTTCTACTGGTGCCATTCTATAAGGCGGAATAGATTCAGGCTGAGTATCTGGAAGAAGATCAATGTCAAAGTCTATTTACCATTTGGGAGAAATTCCTGGAAGATCTTTGGGAAAGATATTTGAATATTCACTCACGACTAGGACTGATTCAAGAATGAGAATCTCAGAACTAGAATCTTTAATATGAACAAGATGGTAGACACATACCTTACATATCATTTTCCATGCCCGAAGGTAGAAAATAAGCTGACCTCTGAAAGCTGAAGTACTACCCCTCCACTCTATGATAGGTTCATTTGAAAACTGGAAATGGACTATTCTATTTTTGTAGTCGACTATGGCATAGCAGGAATAAAGCCAATCCATACTGAGAATGACATCAAAATTAGTAATCTCTAATTCAACTAAGTCTGCTGAGGTAACTTTCTGAAATATCATAACCAAGTAGTTCCTGTATACCTGCCGGGCTATGATGGTTTTACCCACTGAGGTAAATACTGAGAAGGGCTCTACTAGAATTTCGGGACTGACTCTGAAATCAACTGCTATATAAGAAATAACAAAAGTCAAAGAAGCTCTTGGATCTAGCAAAGTATAAATATGCAAGTGAAAGATCTGTAGCATACCAGTAACCACATCAGGAGAATTTTCTTTATCTTGCCGGTACCGGAGAGCATAAAGTCTATGTGGGCGTTTCCTACTAGTAGCACTGGACGTGGTACCCTACTGATTTGGGCGATAGGACTAGGCTGAGGAATGGCTCTGATGACCCCAATAACCTGACTGGGGATAATATCTAACTCTGTAGCCTGGCTCTCCATATTCGAAACAGACATCACTGCCAGCTATGCAAGTACCCTTGTAGTTCTTACCACAAGTCTGACAAAGGAGATTAGTTCGGGCATTGCTGATACTGCCTTAAGACTTAGAGCCTGGCGTCCTATCTCTACTACCATCCCTGAACTTAGGAGTTGGGGCACTAGCTGAAAAAGAAGCTGGAATGGATAACTTAGGACAGAACTAAGAATGATTTCCTCTCTCTGACTTAGGCTGAACAAAGTTGAAACTACTTATCTTTGCTCTCTTATTCTGCTTCTTCCTCATCTTAATCTTTTGTTTTTCTATCTGCTGAGCATGGGTCATAAGCCTGGCTATGTTTATGTCACTGTTCAATATCGCAGACCTGCACTCATCTACCACACTATCATTTACCCCAAAACAAACTTACTCATCTTGGCCCTGCTATCTGCAACCATATGAGGAGCATATCTGGATAATTGAGTAAACTTAAGAGAATACTCTTTCACCATCATATTGCCCTACCTGAGGTTAATAAACTCTAACACCTTAGCTTCTCTCAGCTCTAGGGGAAAGAATCTATCTAAGAAGGCAGTGGCCAACTCCTCCCACTCAATAGGCCCTGCATCAACTGACCTCTCTGACTTCTACTATTTGAACTAAGTGTGAGAAACATGCTCTAATTGATATATAGCTAGCTCATCACTCCTACTAGAAGTAACCTCCATGATGTCCATAACCTTCTGAACATGGTCTAGGAACTCCTGAGGATCCTCTTCTGACTTAGACCAAAAAAAGGATGAAGGATTCATTTGGGTGAAGTCTCGAATCCTGGCTGTAGCTGAATTGGCCACTGGGTTGGCTGGAATGATAGCTGGTCATTCATTCTGAGCAACAACTGAATTAGCAAGAGTGGTGAATGCAGCTCTAAACTCTGCATAAAAAATATGTTCGTCCAAGTGATCTACTTGAACAGGCTGTGCGGATGATAGATTTTCATTTTTTGGGGGAGGCATGTTCTGTAGAAGAAAGAGAGAAATAGATTAGGTTGAGAGTTAAATTTAAGCTCACGCTCACTGGGATGACATAGATACTGTAAGAAGGGAAACTGTTCCTAAAATATCTCATAGCCTCTTGCACATAAATGTGGTGCACAACACACCCATGTACAAGACTCTACTATATGCGGCTTCAGACTTCCTAGAACTCTATTAAACCTTAGGCTCTAATACCAAGTTTGTAACACCTTTAATCTGGTACCCAAAATACTAAATAGTGCTCATGACCCCGAAAGACCACAAGCTAACCCATAATTGATATATGTACCTAAACACTGCATAATATATTATTTAAATATGGAAATAATAGGCTGAATCATGCCATAAGGTTAAAAAATGATAAACAACTGATAAAACCATATCTGAATAATATGGTACGACAATACCAAAACTAAAATAATGTCTAAAAACACTATAGTCTAAAAACCTCTAAATTATCAAAATAAAGAGTTGATGGGAGATGTTCTCAACTAACTCCAACTACTGAAATAAACTAAGTAATGAATAAATAAAGTAATGATCATAGCTTAAAAGGATTAGGACTCACTACTAACTCTGACTGCTGAACCTAAAATGCTACTAATACTCTAGAGCACGTGTTTCTGAACCTATGGTATAAAATAAAACACCATAAAGCAAATGCGTTAGTACTATAGAATGTACTAGTATGCATGTCAGGTAGGCTAAATACAAAGGGTTCAAATGTATTAATAATGCTAACTGATTGTATAACATGAACGTGAGAATATATGCATGAATAAGTGACTGTGACTGAATTCATGATGGCACTAACTACTAAATCTGATTACTAATAACATGAGTCATTGATAACGGATATAACTAATACTGAGTGACTGTATCTAACAGTCTAGGTTCTGATGGAACTAACTAAGTTTTGTACTATTTTGAGTTAACTGTATCTAACAGTCTTGGATTCTAAAGAAGTATCTGAGTTCTTTTACTGAGACTGAGATTGATACTGTAACTGTAGGAAGTAGTCATTTAAATGACATTCCCCTAATAAACTATTATAGATGAGTTGGGGTCCAATCTGTAACCCCAATTGGAAGGGTGTCAATACCGCACCACTGGTAAGAATAAGCTATAAGTGACTCTCATCTGTAAGTGTCCCTAAAAAAATAGTAGGACCCTCATCTGATAGTGTTAATCCACCTCATCAACCCTCAACTGACAGTGTTGATATCTCAACCTATGTTGGCTACATAGTTATGGAACTCAAGGACTATTTCTAAGATTTACACCCTTTTCTGGCAGTGTGTGTCCCCATCCTTGGGTTCACTCGGTGCTGAATCCTACTCCCATCTGAATAGACACTAAACATAATTAACTGAAATGAACTGGACTGAGTTCATTGAGTTTCGTTGCCTGATTGAATACTATTGAGATCTGATTACTGACTGAGAGTACTGAGTTACTGGACAGATACTAAATTTACTAGATTTTTCTGAGTCATATGACTGACTGAATTCTACTGATCTTAGCTTGACTGTGAGTATCATGAAAACATGACACTAGCTCTAGGCACATTGCTAAATTATTGAGTACAAATACCCCCAGGACTCGATAGGAAGAAAGGAATCCATAAATCAACACTATGAATATCTTAGTTTGTCATTCTACAAAGTTTGACGGTGGAATTTTCTAAAATTGAATCCCCAATTGAAAACTCTAGGATTGTTCTTGATGGATTTTGAGAGAGATAAGAGTATTTAGGTTGAATTGGGGCTTAATATCATAATTTAAACTTATATAGGGATGGTAAATTGACACTTTTGCTTTTGATTGCGTGGTTATTTAATGACTAAAAATTGAGTTCTGACGCTACAAGCGATGCGGCACGTTAATGGTTACAATGTGATACTCGATGCATCGCACCATGATCGCATGAGTCTCTAAATTTTTTGCTCTGGTAGCCTGCACAAATGTTGATCAACGCAATTGGCAATATGGCGTGCCATGATCGCATTGGTCTACTATTTTGAGACTTTGAACATGATCTAAACGTGTTCTGAAAAATCCAAAACTTGTCCAGGAACACCTATTGACCTTCCTGATAATGAATTAATAAAAATATGTATCATTAAAGGATATTAAGGTGGAAAAATAAAATTATCAACTTTTGAAGACAAATAATAGGCTAAGTCTGGGAACCTAGCTAGCATTTTCTAAGTCTAGAACCCCTTGACAAGCTTAAAGGACTGAATTAAGCTTTAGGATTTTACGGGGTCTTACACTTGAGTTTCTCAAGGAATATGATATGAGTCTCCATTATCATCCAGGTAAAGATAATATGGTTGCTGATGCTCTTAGCGGGTTGTACATAAAAAGTTTATCTCATATGGATAAGAAGAAGTGAGGTGTGGTGAAGGATATTCACCATTTGGATAATCTTGGAGTTTGTCTTTTAGATTTTAAGGATGGAGGTGTGATTGTTCAAGAGGTGGTGAAGTCATCTCTTGGTGCTGAGGTGGAGGAGAAACAGGTTTTGGATCTAATTTTGATACAAATCAAGGATATTATGGATTAATAAAAGGTGGTGGATTTTGAGATTGGTGGTGATGGTATCCTTAGGTACCAAGGCAGACTATGTGTTTTCGATATTGGTGGGATATGTGAAAGGATTTTGGTTGTGGCTCATGAGTCGAGGTACACTATTCATCCTAGTTCAGTGAAAATGTATCATGACTTGAAGGAGATTTATTGGTAGAATAACATGAAAAGAGAAGTGGCTAATTTTGTGGCTAAGTGCATGGTGTGTCAACAAGTGAAGGTTGAATACTTAAGGCCCGGCGATTTATCTCAAGATATTGAGTTGCCAGTGTGGGAATGGGAAGTGATAAATATGGATTTTATTATTGGTTTTCTGCGGTCTCGCCATCAATTTAATTTGACTTGGCTCATCATGGATAGAATAACTAAGTCTTCCCACTTCTTGCCAGTGAAGACTACTTATTCTGCAGAGAATTATACTAAAATCTTCCTTCAGGAGATTGTCAAGTTGCACAGTGAGCCTATCTCCATTATATCTAATCGTACTACACAATTCTCGTCTTACTTTTGGCATTTATTAGAGAGGTTTGGGGACTAAGGTGAACCTTAGTACCATTTTTCATCCTCAAATATATGGTCAAGCAGAGAGGACGATTCAGACTTTGAAAGATATGCTAAAGTATTTTGTGCTTGATTTTGGTAGTAGTTGGGTTGATCATTTGCCTCTCATAGAATTTACATATAATAATAGCTACCATTCTAGTATTAGGATGGATCTTTTCAAATATTTGTATGATAGAAGGTGTAGGTCTCCTATTGAGGGGTTTGAGATTGGAGAGAATATGTTATTTGGTCCCGACTTGGTTCACCAAGCCATGGAAAAGGTGAAAGTGATTTGGGATAGACTTAAGGCCACCCAAAGTTTCCAAAAGTCCTATACAGATATAAGGCATCAGGAGTTGGAGCTTAGTGTGGATTATTTGGTATTCTTGAAGGTATCTCACATGAAGGGAGTGATGCGGTTCAGAAAGAAGGAAAAGCTCAGTCCCCATTATGTTGGTTCATATAATATTTTGAGTTGAGTTGGCCATGTGTTTTATGAGTTGGAATTGCCTTCGAGTTTGGGTTCTATTTATCTGGTCTTCTATGTTTCGATGTTGAGAAAGCGTGTGGGTGATCCTTCTTTGATTGTTTCTTTGGAGAGTGTTGGTATTTCAGACTCCTTGTCCTATGAGGAAGTCCAGGTAGAAATTCTGGATAGTCAAGTCTGTCACCTGACGACTAAGGATGTGGCTTTGGTGAAAGTTCTATGGAGGAATCATAAGGTCAAAAAAGCTACTTCGGAAGCCAAAGAGGACATGAAGTGACAATATCTATTCTTGTTTCCTGGTTTAGATAATCATGCTTGAGGTATGTGTATTCCCTAACATCTTTGTTTTCTGTCTTTACTAAAGGTAAGTCCGGTTGTGTTCTATGTTAAATATTATTAATGAATGCCTTAACTCATCATTTGAGGATGAATGATCCTAAGGAGAGGAGAATGAAATACCCCAGATTTTGGTCTATGAAAATTTCTGAGTTTTGAACTCACTGCTCAACCTACGACTCACCTTACGAGTCGTAAGGTCTCTATATGAGTCGAACAGACCTGTTTTATTATCTGAACAGTGAGTGGTGCCTATTCTACTTATCTTATTAAGGCTAAAGGTCATAAGTCGTAAAGACTCATAACAAATCGTGATGTCTAAATCATAGGGTGGCCAGTATGTACCCTAAATATTTATGTCCTAGTTACGACTAGGACCCTACGAGTCATAGGGTCTCTTGACGAGTTATGTGGTATGAGTCATAGGTCACTACAGAAACGTCCCTTAGTTAAGGTCCAGACTATGACTCATGGGGATGAGTCGTAGTGAGTCCTTACGAGTTGTAGAGTGACTCATAGTCACTGACGCTAATTTTTTAGGTTTTAATTAAGGACACTTTGGACATTTTCCTCTTTACCCACTTAGACCCCACATACATAAAACATCTTGGTGCTATTGTTTCCAACCTTTTTCTACCATAAACACTCTCTCAAACTCTCTCAAATCCCTAAGGCAAGAACAAGCTAGGGTTTCTCAAATTTTGTCATCTAAGTACTCACGGGTTGATTTCTCTCCATAATTCTCTATACTTTCAGGAATACTACTCTTCCCAAAATCTTATTTTATGAAAAGCATGTTTTTTAATTGTTTTAATTATATGGATTTGAATGTGGGTTTTGATATGGGTTGAGGGTTTTGGAATAGATGATCCTTGAATTATTTTCCCATGATTTTCATGAGTTATTCATGCTTTGAATTAAATATTTTTGAACTAATGGGGTGCATAGGTATGGATATTGGAATGGCGGTCGAGGAAATCCCCCAAATGGAAGTTTTAAACTTGGAAATAGGTTGTGAAAAATTGTATTCCCCCAACCTTCTTGTGTAAATGGTTTTGAATTATGGAAGTGTTACTTGGGTTAAATTACACACCTATACTATTGCATTGCATAAATGGTTAAACAATGGACATGGATTTTAAAGGCCTTGTTGGCTATGTTTTAATTTAATGATAAAATGGGGCTCACGTATTCCCCCAATTTTATTTGACAAGCTAAAGGAGGTCGAGGCATTCCCCTAAGTTAATGGAATTATAATGGCATAATTATGAGCTAGCAAGCTAAATGGTATGACGATACCGTGGTGTGACTTAAGGTATGATTCGTTGGTTAATGAATAGGTTGTGTAAATTGTTTTAATTTGGCTTGATAGAGGTTATGTAGCTAAGCCGTGAAGGTGTGGATCTCAAATGACTTATACTGGAAACTCATATTTGTCGATGTGAGGGTTGGTCTAGATGATCTTGTTCATGGTTCACACTTTTGATATCATTTGTATCTAGGATTGACGTAGGGTTGGGAAATTCCCTGGTCTTCTTTAATACTTCTGATTAGTG
>NC_061121.1:176553168-176700099 GCF_002878395.1 Capsicum annuum | reverse complement strand
CATGAACTATAACTGACTAAATAACATGAACATGGCTGAGTGAGAAAAACATGCATGAATATAGAAGTTATAATAGAATTCATAATAATACAGGATACTGAGTTTACTGGTAACATGGATTACTGATAATTGGTATACTATTATGGAGTGACTGTTCCTGACAGTCCTGATTCTGATGGAACTAGCTGAGTTCTGAACTAAGCTGAGTGACTGTATCTGACAATCATAAAATTTGTAGAACTATCTAAGTTTTTTATTAATGACTGAGACTGAGACTGTAAGAGGTAATTATCTAACTGACATGCCCCTTTTTAACTAATTTAGGGTCTAACATGTAACCTCAGTTGGAAGGGTGTCAATATCTTGCCACGGGTAAAGACAAGCTGAGAGTTACCCTCATCTGTCAGGTACTCTAATGAGAATGGTGGGACCCTCAACTGATATGTTAAGCCACCTCATCAACCCTCATCTAGCAGGTTTGATGTATCAACCTACGCTGGCTACATAGTTCTGGAACACAAGGACTATTTCCAAGGATCACACCCTCTACTGGCAGGTGAGCCCTCATCCCTGGGTTCACTCAATGCTGAATCCTACTCCGAACTGAATAGAAACTGAGCTGAGTATACTGGACTGATCTGGACTGAGTTTACTGATTTTCTTTGACTGACGGAACACTACTAAACTCTATTGACTGACTGAGTTTACTGAGGTCTGAACTAAATACAACTGAGTTTTTCCTGAGTTCTGAGACTTGCTGAGAGTACTAATGATCTTGACATGACTGAGATGGATTCTATAACTGACACTGTCTCTAGGCACACAGCTAATTTATCGGGTATTAAATACCCCCAGGACTCAATAGCATGAAAATAATAATACATGACAATTCTTGAACACTTGACAATAGTCAACAACTCACAACACAATTTATGAGGCATTTCATCAAACACTTGAATGTCATGAACTTGCACATAAATATGAATGTATGCTAACATACCATAATTTTGTTAAACTAATCTCGTGAACATTTTATCAAACACTTACAAGGCATAGCTTTATACTTGGGCATGAACAACAATTCTAATACATTATGACTACCATATTAATTTATAATTTAGGTTTCTACACAAGAGAATCAAAGTTCAACTTACATGCCACCATAATATCAAGAAATACATTAAAGATTTCAACTTGAAATACATACCACAACATCAACATGATTACATCCAAACTCACAACATGATATCACAATTTTATGTTTTTAAAAGATGTTTCTTGAACTCCAAGGGTGGAGGGGACCCTTGGATGAACACTTTCATACCTTATTGCTTGAATTTGGAAAGATGGATGGTGAAATCATTTGAATTTGATTCTTAGATTGATAGCCCTAGGGTTTTGTTCTTGAGGGTTGTATGAATAATGATTGTATAATGCCTCTAAAAGGGCTAAATTTCATGTTATGGGGGCTGAAGGTCATGGGAAGAAGACCTAATTACCCCTTGAGATGCGGTTTTTAAATGACTGAAAACTGGGTTACCAACGCATAGGTCGATGTGGCGCGTCGATGTCATCAATGCGATATCCAATTCATCACGCCAAGTTAGAATCGACTCACTGGAATTTGACGCTGGTAGCTGGGAAAAATATTAACCAATGCGATATTCGACACGACGCACCAAGATCGCATTGGTTCACTATTTTGGGATTTCAAAGGAGCTTCAAACAAAGTTTGAAAAATCTGAAACTTGCCTAGGTTCACCTATTGACCTTCCTAATCATGAATTAACTCAAATATAGACATTTAAAGGACATTAAGGTCGTGAAGTAAGAGTGCGAACTTCTGAAGGCTAAAATATAACTAAGTCAGAATACTTAGCTAAATATTCTAAGTCTGGGACCCCTTGACAAGCTTAAAGGACTAAATTAAGCTAGAAATTTTTGCGGGGTCTTACAAAGGACTAGGATGAGGAAGTTTGCTTCGAGTTTGTCTCGGGACTTGGTACTACAGTGCAAGGTCGGCTTGCTGAATAGTGACATGGATATCTCTAGGCTTGTGGTGTACATGTAGCTTCGAGTTTGCATCGGGTTTGTCTTAGGACCTTGGAACTAGAATGGAAGTTTGCTTCGGGTTTGTATCTAGGATTGACATGGGGTTGGGACATTCTCTAGTCTTCCTTAATACCTTCTATTTATGTGATTAACACGTACTGGGTCCCTTTCAGCAGGGGGAGCTGAACCCATATAGTTTGTGGGTGCTTATTTATGACTGTTGAGCTACATAGTATAGGACAATATTTTACTATCATGCTAAACCTCGTTCCCCACCCCATTATCTTATATATATGTATGCATGAATGTAAACATGTATAATGAGTTTGAATTAAACTTTTGACTGACACTACTTCTTCCTAATCCTGAGTTACATACTAGTGCTCACCCCTCTAACTATCTTCGAACGTTGTCTCCTCATGCAATGTAGGGTCTGAAGGCACTTCTACTTCTCCTATGCAGTGATAGGTGATCCCAGAGTCGGTCAATTGCGGTGAAGTGGTGATTTTCCATTCTCCAAAAGACTTGATCATTCCATCAGTTTTTCTTCTGTAGATTAGAATTGAATTGTCATTATCACAATTAGGGTTGGGGGAATGTCCCAACGCAGGTTATTTTCTGGTGTAGAGGCTTTAAGGATATTACTGTGGATTGGATATTAATGTTAACACTTTTATATATCTTTGACCTTATTACTTTATATCTTGTTATATGTTCAAAATTCAGTCATTTCTAGGTGTGTTATGTTTTATTTGGCTAGGGAAAGGGGGTTGCCTTCGGTCCTTGGTGGACTTGAGATACTCGTCTTGGCCAAGCCCTGGTTCGGTTCATGACAGTAACTCAAGCCATCTACTTTACCTGAGATTCAAATCCTTCTGAGAAGACCCCAGATCAAGTAAGCAATACACATCACGAGAGAAGAGCTGTAATATACCAACGACAACCTCAAGAGATTCCGGGGATTCATGACTGGTGGCAAAAGCATACAGACGGTTCCGACTAGTGCCAGAGACAGAGGTAGAACACGTTGGTACAAGTGCTGAAGAAGTAACAACCAAACCTGATTTGCTCTCATAGAAACCCTAGCTGAAGAATATTCTCACTGCATGTGACCAAGTTTACCATACCTAAACACTGATTCCTTCTCTCATCACATACTCCACAATACACCTGATAACAAAATCTGCAAAGAGGATATGATAGAGCTGACTAAGCTCCACAGCCTAAGATTGGCACCTTGTGCCTTAAACCCACTATCAGTCTAAAATTGACAATCACTAGACAGCTTTGGATTGGAGCACTAGTCGTAGAATAAGAACCAGAATTTCCCCACTTCTTATTAGACCAATGCATGCCATCTCTGCCACTATTCTGCTGGTCCCCACCCTGCTAAGATACCTAAATTTCTTACTGTCTTTCCCCTATTTCATCTTTCCTTCTTCTTCTCATCCTCTTTTTATTTTATGTACACCACCAGCCTAGACATATTCATGTCATTATTCAGCATTACAACCATGCACTCCAACACCAAGTCCCGAGACATGCTCGAAGAAAACTTCTTTATCCTAGCGCTCATGCTAGACACTAGCTCGGGACGATAGCCTAAAAACTAATGAAATTTTAGGGCATACTCCTTCACACTCATCTTGCCCTATTTCAAATTCAAAAACTCCTCATCCTTCATCTCCCTCAACTCCTAAGGAAATAAGCAATAAAGAAAAACACCAGAGAAGTCATCACACATTGCTGGCTTAGCATCATCCACTCTAAGTTGTTCCCACTCTTCATACCACTAATATTCCACATCCTGCAGTTGATATGCGTCAAACTCCACACCTTCATAGTCAAAAGCATGCATCACCCTGAATATCTTCTCTATCTCATCAACATACCTTAAAGATCCTCCTCAACCTTAGAGCCAATAAAGGTTAGGGGATTCATCCTTATGAACTGGCCACCCTAGTGACCTTAGAAGATGGAGCAACAAAACCAATATAATTAGACTGAATAGACTGAGAAGGCACCAATTGGGTTAGCAATTGAATAGACCAACAGAACTCGGCATTGGAAATATCTCTTAGGGGCAGAGGGTATGATTATTATTATCCCGAGAATGTTAGGGAGGACTGGTAGGGACCGGTAAAACTCCATAAGGGTTAGTACAATCAGGAGCTAGGACTCTAGATTAGGTTTGTACTCCATAAGTAGGATAAGTTTCATCCATATTATTTATAGGTGGGACAAAAGAGGTTTCATGAGCATCAGATCCTTGAGGAGGCATAATCTAAAATGCAAAAAAATGAAATTAGAAGAGTTTTAAGACCTTAGACTCTATAGCTCAAAAATAGATCATAAGAAATGGAAATATTCCTAAATGCCTCGTATCCTCTCCCTTATAAGTGTGGCGTGCTACATACTCATAAGAGTCTCTACAAGGATTTATGGACACCCAATTGACCATGAACCTATGCTTGGATTCTAACTTTTAACGACCCAAACCAGGCCTTATCGTGATGGGTATCTCAAGTGTATCGTGAACCGAAGTCCACCCTCTTTTCCTAGACAAATAAAACATAATACAACTAGAAGCAGATGAATTCCAAACATATAATAAAATAATCTTAGTTCCAAACATATAACAAGATAAGCTGAGTTCTGAACATATAAAAAGATAGGCAACTCATAAAGAAATTTAAGAATCTCAACAACATCCTAATCCACAGTAGCCCACAAATTCTCTAAATAAACCAAAACCAATCTAAGTCAGGATATGCCCTCAACGATAGCCAAAAGAATCCAATAGAAGTAGTCTAAGACATAAGTGAAACAAGACTTCAAAAAGATAACCCTTCTGGAAATGGAAGCTCACCACTTCAAAGTTGACTGTTGACAACCCAGAAATCCTATCACTGCATAAGAAAAGTAGAAGTGTCTTTGTTCCCTATATCACATAGGGAAACAGCATCTGAAGATGGTTAGCAGGGTTAGTGCTAGCATGTAACTCAGGGATAAAGGTAAAGTAATTCCAGTTAAAAATCTCATTCAAGCTCAATATACATATTAACATTCATGCATATATATGTATATACAAAATGTTAGGATGAGGAGCAAGACTTACCATGAAAGTAAAACATAAGTCTAGGTAGTGAAGCATAACCATTATAATATTACACATGATCTATATGGGCCCCATCTCTTGCCCCCTGGTCGAGCCCCAGTGCGTGTAGCCATACAAATTGAAGAATAACCATAAACATATATGTACAGAGGACTCAAACCTCTTGATCATATATCAACATCAAGGGTGGCTCAAACACTAGGTCATTTAGACCCCCATGTCGGCAAATGTGGTTTCCAGTATTAGACCTCTCAGGACCTCCACTTTTACGGCGAACTACACAACCCCATTTTAGCCCAATTAAAATATTTAGCACATAACCCATTCATTAAATTCAAGGAGTCATTCATTTAGGCAACATCAAATTGTATTGTCATATCGACTATAGCTTGCAAGAAAATATGATTATGCCAAATCAAACAATTAGCCAATTGAGTATTTAACCCACTAGCCAGCAAAACTTCAATGTTACAAGTAGGAACCAAACCATTTAGCCGAGTAGAACTCTAACACCTTTACTAATAGGAATTCAATAGTCCAAGTCAGAACAAAATCATCTAGCTAAGCGGGACTCTAACTCCTTGGCCAATAGAACTCTAAATTTCTAAGTTAAAACTATTACATGGCCCAAAACCTTTATAGAACCATTTTAGCAATTTATGTAAGACCTTAGTTTAAAGTAGTAGGCAAAGCCAAATGATTATCCATATTCAAAAACCAATCTTGCAAGTGGGTTGAGGTTCTCACCAATTTTAATACAAAAATCTAATTATTTATGGGAATCTACAATCCCTATTCCATCACCATGACCATGAACCCTAATGGGTTTACCAACCTGTAATTCAAAGCATAATTAATCTATAAAAACCATGGGAAAATATTTAAACAATTATAATCCAAAACCCTCAACCCATCATTCAAAACCCACATATAAATACGAAAGCGATTCATTCCATAATTTAAAACACAAGTTTAGGAAGAGAGGTGCATGCCTTAGTCACCAAGAAATTTAGAGAAGAAACCATCCTTGAGCCCTAAATGACCAAACTCTTAAAACCCTATCTTTGTCTTTGAATGGAGAATTTGAGAGAAGAGAGCATGTATTTGATTATTAAAATGATTTAAATAACCCTCTTAGGGTGTTTTATGGATGTGGGGTCTAAGTTGAGAAGGAGGGAAATAACAAAAATGCCCCCAATTAAAAGTGCAGAAAAAGCTATGTCAATCGTCACGAGTTATCTTACGACTCATGATGTTTTGTTATGAGTCATCTCCATGACTCATAGTCTAAGAAGTAGCTAAAGGACCCGTGACTGTAGAACCTATGAGTCACATACTTTGGGTCAGAGGTTTCGTTATGACACATAGGGTCCTAGCCATTGTTAAAGAAGAAACACCAGGCACCCATACTAGTTTGGCTATGAGAAGCACTATACGACTCATTTAGAGTCTTTACAACTCATAACCCTCTAGTCATACTCACAATAAAAACTTTAGACTAGCACACTGGCCAGGCTACGATTGTGGTCTTAAGATCCATTAGGTGACCTTACGACTCGTAAGGTAAGTCGTAGGTTAGGAAGTAAGCTCAAAATCAAGGAATTTTCCCAGGACCAAAATCCAGGGTATGAGATTTGCATGAAACATTTGACTTTTAGATTGTTAGAATAGTTTATGAGAGTTATTTTTTATTAGTTCACATAAACTTATCACTTTGTAGGGGTTTTGAACAGGTTGGAAGACAAAAATAGGGGAGCAATAAGTTTGCAAGTATAGCTACTAAAAAACAAAATAGGGCAGCAGAAATGCCTTAATTATAGCGATCGTGAAACATAGATAATGATCGCAGTTTTTAGAGATCACCAAAAGTGTATCACGATCATGACACAATATGCCAAAGAATATTATGATCGGGAGGGATTTACCACAGTAGCGATCCTACCAGAAAATATTATTTCAGGAAGCCCCTCTACCTCTTTTATGTTTTCTTGATGTGTAGTAGGGACACTACAACTTTTAAGCTTATGCTTTATTGAGATTTTGTGGATTAGTCATTTTTTCTTTATTTTTTCATTTCTAGATTTTTATTTTTATTTTTTAATAGTGATATTGGATAAGCCTTTCCCTATGATAGATTGACTGACGACATTCTTAAGGAAAAATTGTATTGAGGTGTTAAAGTTAAAGATGCAGAGGAAATTTGAGTACCTATGGCATTACTAATTGGGATTAATATTGCAACTATGGTAAATTTTGAGTAGCCATATTTATTGTCCTCATTTGAGACCAAATGAAAAATGGTGGCTTTCTTAGTTCTAGCGATAGTTAATCTTGCATGGTGAAGGGCAAAATGAGCATCCCCCTCCATCCAAAAAATTTTGTGAAAATCAAGGGCATGAAATTGAAAGATTTTGTAACAAAGTTTTGCCTCTTTTTGTGACTCCAAATTCTATAGTTGGTAGTAGTGTGATAAATAACTCCTTTTGCTCTTAAGTAGAAAATACAATCGATCCTTCTAGAATAGTTTGTATGCCTGTGTAATGAGCACTAGTCTATTTATTCTCATGCTTACTTATGTCATCTAGAACTTGCCCCGTTGGTCTTTCAAAGCTAATCTTGATTGCATATGGTTGGTGAGATGATCTTAGGCCTTCTTTGTGATTATTAAAAACTACTTCAGCCAAAAAGTCTACCCATGCATGAATGGTATCCCTACTCACCCCTTTTGAGCCTATTAACCTTTCTTTGGCAACCATATTACAAGCCTCTAACCATTAAAAATTTATCCATCTTTTGAAGCCTACCCTCCTTGAATTTACAATTGCAAACTTGAGGCTAAAAGCCTAAGTTGGGGGTGTAGTGGAACTTGGAAGAGGTGATTATGGACATAGTCTTGTAAATGACTGCCTAAAAGAAAACCAATGATGAAAAAAGAAGGAGAAATAGAGATAAAAACATGAAATTGTGGAAAGAAAAGAAATGAGAAGAAAATACTTTCAAAAGATGGGTGAACTAATTTGGTAAAGGTCGGTACATATGTGATCTGAAAATGAATAAAGTGGTCTATGATCCAAGATTAATCTAGTTAGTCTATTATGTGGACTTCAAGGAGGGTGTAGTAACTTTTATCAAAAGTATTTATCCTACCCTTCCCTAAACCTACATTACAATCTTGAAAAAGCCCTTCGATATCTCCAACCAAATGTCTTTGTGTTAGCAATGATTGAAAATAAGGTCAAGTTTATGGCATGAAACTTGTTTGCATTAAGAAATTCTTTGTGAGTGTGAGTTCTTTCACATTCGTCCCTTGTTGTACGTTAAAAAAATTATGTGTTGGAACTTCTTTTCATGAGGAGGCATGTAGACTAAGATAGATTGATGAAGTTGGAAGCATTTGAAAATAAGGCAAAGGGGCATAGTTGATTTGTTATTAATGGAGAGTCACTTTTTGAGAATCGGTTGTTATTGCTTGACTATTCTTGAAATTTTCTTGCATCCTTAAAAATGTGATTGAATTTGAGGGGGGTGTATAGTTAGTGCTTCTCATGCTTATTAACTAATTGTTAGTTCTAGTCAAGTTCAAAATGGTGATGGTCATTGTTTGAAAACTACGAGCTTCATGGTAAAGTAGTCTCATGGAATGTAAATAAGTGTTGCATGAGGATAAGCAAAGTCTTTAAATTGGGGGTGTTAATGAGTGGCGAATTTTCCACTTATTTATATGTCATTTCTTAAACACTATGGTGAGTTAATTGCATATATGAGACAAATTCTTCAATGAAATATACTAATATCCAGTGTTTGTGATCTTAGAGGGAAATCTGATGAAAAAGAGTTGAGACAAAGTTGGTAGGAGAAGGAAAGTGAGCAAAAAGAACAAAAGATGAAGATAAGCTCAAGGAGACGACCCTCAGATATGGCTATTGCAATCTGAGGGTTGCGATCGCGGTCAGTTAAAACACCCTGGACTTTGGCCCTTGAAAATTTCCTAAGCTTTAAGCTCAATGCCTTGGTTATGACTTGACTCCATGAGTCCTAGGGTGTCTTAACGGGTCATGTAACCCAGTCGTAATATGTTCAGTGGATGTTATTGAGTTACTATCTTAGGTACAACTTAGGGACATGAGTCATGATGGCTTGTGATGAGTCGCTAGGATGAGTCGTAACCAAATCATGTATGCTATTGGCCTGATTCTTCTTTGAGTACGAGTGACTCACTATGAGCCTTAAGGACTCATTATGAGTCAAAACTATCAAATTATGGGATGTCTAGTGTTCCCCCTATTTGGTTCTTCTATGGTAATGAGTAGGACCCTACGAGTCATAGGGTCATGTTACGAGTAAGTTGTAAAGATAATAGTGTTGGGGGTCCTGGACACTGTCTTGGTTATTACTCGTGGTGACGAGTCATAAGGTGATGTTATGAGTAGATGGATGACTCGTAACCAAAGAAGATGCTTTTCCAGCTTTTAAGTTGGGGGCACTTTAGACATTTACCACTTAATCCCCTTTAGACCCCATGTCCATAAAACACTTTTGGGGCATTTATTTAACACTTTAATAGATTAAACTCTCTCTCTAAGTCCTATCAAGCAAGTCAAGCTAGGGTTTTACTAATTTGATCATCTAAGGCTTCTACAATTGATTTTTCTCCATAAATTTTTGTGATTCAGGCATCTAAGTCTTCCCTCATTGTTGATTTTGTAAAAGCACATAATTTAAAGTATTGTTCATGAGTCATTGGCATGGGTTTTGAAATAAAGGTTGAGGGTTTTGAATCTTTATTTTTGAATAATGTTTTCCAACGATTTAATTATGATTTTCCGTGCTTTGATTATAGTTTTTGCATATGTAGGTGTATGGGAATGGTGATTTAACTAAGGGGTCATGGCTAACCCCAAACTAATGATTCTTGTCTTGGCCTTGGCTTGATAATGGTACGTCATCAACCTGTTTGTGAAATTGTTAATGAGAATGACCTTGTCACAAGTTTGAATTATAAATTGAACTAATACATTGGCCTAAAATGGTGAATAAATGATAATGGCTTTATGAAGGACTTGATGGCCATAAATTGATTTAAATTGTAACCTTGGGGTTTGACTAGCTAAATGGGTTCAAGTCCCAAATGTTAAATCAATTTGCTGACTTTGTTCGGATAATGGGTTTGAGTCCTAATTGATGAAATTATTGTTATGGCATATTATACGCTTGTATGTGAGCTTAGTATGACGATACCAATAGGGTGCCGATATGTACAATGGGTTAATAAATGGTGATGCATATTAAATGTTCTAAATTAGGCTTAAAAGCAAGATATGTAGTTGGGTTGTGAAAGTGAAGGTCCTGAAGGACTAACACTGGCAACCACATTTGCCAGTGTCTAAATGAGCAGGAGGTTCGAGTCCCTTGTATTGAATATATGAATAAAAGGTTTGAGTCCCTTGTATTAATGGCTCATGATTGAAGAAAGAAAGATCCATCTTGAGAGGAGGCGTAAAGTTGATAGAGATTAGGAAAGTGGATGTTTTTGGAAACCCTACTGCCTTTTTATGTTTTAAAGAGTTCCGGGTTAGACCGGACCATTCAAATAGTAGTGGGATTTTAATTGTATACTGGGTATGTACATTATATTTTGAAGAATTTTAATAAAATACCAAATTAAACCAAAACAAAAGGTGCCTAAGTTACCTTAGTTATGCCAGGAGGTTCGATTCTCCAATAAAGGCATATACGGATATGGATATTCTTTGGTTCGTGCAATAACACGCACTGGGGCCTATCCAGCTAAGGGAGATTTGGGTCCATATAGCTTGTGGGGGCCTTGTTATATGATGGTTATGCTACACAACCACAGGATAAGGTTTTCAAATTTCACGCTAAGCCCTTCTCCCTACCCCAGCATGTGGTATTATATATTTATACATATCTTATATGACATTATGCACTGAATCTTGTATTGGTTTTGAATGATTATCATGGCATTATTTTGTTCCTCTATCCCTAAGTTACATGCTAGCCCTCCAACTGCTAACTGTCTTTAGATGCTGTATCCATATGCGATGTAGGAACTGGCCATACTTCCATTCTCCTGCCCAATGACTTGGATTTGGGAACACCTAGCAAGTCAGATCAAAGAGGTGAGCTACCATCCTTTGGAAGACCCTATTTTATGTTGTGTATTTTTTTTTATATTGTTGACTATCTCTTTGGATATTGGATTTGTCTATTGTTGAGGGCATGTCTTGATATTTTATTGACTTTCGATTTTGTATAGGCTTTGTTGGATTACTGTAGACTTGGGTGGTTTGGTTGATTATTTGGTGACAGACGGTTATTCGGGTACCAGTGGTTGGTATAGACATATCATGAATTATCATTAGATCTATTATAAGCTATCTTGTTATATGTTCAGAATTCATCTGACATTTGGAGATGTTGTGTTGGTTCGATTAGGCGAAAGGGGTGATCTCCAGTTCACGTGGGACTTAAGATAACCATCATGGCCAGGACCTAGTTTGAGTCGTGACAAATGTGGTATCAGATACTAGGTTTATGGTCAATTGGGTATCCACAAAGTCGTGTCAAGTAGAGTCTCTTTTATGGGTGTGTAGAGTGCCACACTTATAAGGGAGAGTCTATGAGACATTTAGGAATATTTTCCTTTCATATTGTCTTATTATTGAGCTATAGAGTTTAAGGTCTTGGATCCTTCTAATTTTCATTTGTTCGACTTTTAGATCATGCCTCCAAGAAGATCTGATATCTATGGAACTTCTTCTGTCCCGTCTAAGGACAATATGGATGGAGCTCGTCTAACTTCTGGGGTCTAGACCCATTCAAGGGTCACTGTGTTTGACTATCCTTGTGGAGTCCCAACTTTTACCACTAATCCTACACCTGACAGCAACACTCATATTCAGTCACCTCAACGAGAGGTTACTAATGTTGAGTTCCATCACCCCATTAGCCTATTAACCCTGTTGGTGATGTCTCAGTCACAACATTTAAGTTCTGCTGGTACTGTTATGGGTTCATTTGAGGCTACTAGTGTTGGCCAATTTATGATGTTGTGTCCTTCAATGTTTACTGGTACAAAGGTTGAGGAAAATCCTTAAAGATTCATTGATAAGATGGAGAAAATCTTTCAGGTTATGCATGCTTCAGAGGCTGAAGGGGTAAAGTTTGCTGCCTACCAATTTAATGATGTGGCATACTAGTGGTACAAAGAGTTGGAATAGTTGAGAGGCAAAGATGCTAGTTCTACCTTGTGGGATGATTTCTCTAGTTCATTTCTGGGCCGCTTCTTTCCTTAGGAGTTGAGGGAGGTAAAGGCGGAAGAATTTGTTAACTTTAAACAAGGAAGAATGACAGTCAAGGAGTATGCCTTGAAATTTCATCAGTTGTCCTGGTATGCTCCTGAGTTAGCATCTAGCAAGAGGGCCAGGATGAGAAAGTTCTCTTTTGGATTGTCCCGAGACTTGATTCTGGAGAGTAAGGCTGTCTTCTTAAATAAGGATATGGATATTTCTCGACATGTGGTTTATATGCAGCAGGTCAAAAAAGAAAGAAAAAGAAGCAAGTTAAGATTAGTGAGAGGTAGTGTAAGAAATTTTGGTATTTAGAACAGGGTGGATGCCAGCAGCAGAGTTGAAAGTGGTCTAAGAAAAAGAGTTGGGGGAGTCCTAACTCCTAATCGGCGGCTAGTACTCCCTACCCAAAGTCATTTGGTGACTGGCGTTTTTAGGGAGATGATGCTTCTAGCGCACAGGGGGCCTAATCTCAGGCCAATAGGGACCAGTCAGCACCATCCGACCCTTCCTGCATATTCTATAGTTAGCACTACCATGGTTAGTGTGACAAAGGGAGGAACCAATTCTTTCATTGTGACCAGATTGGACATATGTAGCGGGATTGTCCCTATAGAGTTATTTATGGTCAAATAAGGTTCTTGTTGCCTCTTTATCAGCTCCTGCACTAAAGGGTGCCACTTCTGGATTAGGCACTAGTCGAAACTGCCTTTATGCTCTCACTACTCGTTAGGAGTCCAAGGCATCTCTGGATGTCTTTACTAGTATGTTGAAACTCTTTTCCAATGATGTGTACCATTTACTTGATCCGGGATCCACTCTCTATTATGTAACCCCATTTGTGGCTGTGCATTTTGGTTTCAATACTGAGTGTTTATTGAACCTTTTTTCCTATTTCTACCCCGGTGGGTGACTTTGTGGTTGTTAGAAGAGTCTATAGGAGTTTGTGTGGTATCTATTGGTAATAGAAAAACTCTGGTGGATTTTACAGAGTTAGACATGGTTGACTTTGATGTTATTTTGGGGATCGATACATGGTCTAACCAAGTAATATAATGGCCTTAAATAAAGCCAAATATCAATCCCTCAGATACTTGTGTTAAGTAACTATCCAATTTTAGTTCAAAAATTGAGATTAAACTAGTGCAACGTAACCAAAAGAGTTTTGAAGGTTTGTAAACTAAGAGTAAACTAAAATAATGCAGAAAAGTAAAGACTTTGGACAATCAATGGATTAAAACCAGGGGTTAAATCACTATGAACAATCATATTATGCTATTGAACTTCATTTTTTAGATTTCTTATCTTGATTATTGGTTCATAGGGTTTATCGTATGATCATGGTCTCCCGACCTCTAACCTTCTACCTAACTGGACATTATAACTACATCATTGAGAAAGGATGTAATAATCCATTTAGATGCATTAAGACGTTATCCTACATGTGAACTAAGAAAGGCTTCTAGGTATATCCCTATCCTAGACACTAATTCAAATTCCTTATTTCACAAAAGAATGAGAATCTTACTCTATTTATCTCTATGTTCTATCTTCCTATTCCCCCTCCCGAGTTCATAAGGTCGACAACATATGTATTCTATGGGTCGTGAATCCTTAAAATCATGATAACAAGAATAAACAAATAACTAAATATGATAAGCAATCCAAATAAATCATTTCATCATACACCATGGATTAGAGCTCAAAACAATACAACACTAACAGCGGTGAACTAGAAACTCGAGCTAAGACTAGGATTGCCCATGTTGATCTTTACTTTGTGTTTTGACTCTTGGCTCGATTCAATTAACCCTTGACCATTATAAATAAGTTGTACACATAATTATACAATAATACCATTAGGAACTCCATGCACATGTTAGAATCCATCGCGATCATCTCGAACAACACCTAGCTCAAGCTAGTAACAACAGTTTTCTTGTTTAAACTCTAAGTGACCAAATTAAGTACAAAATTATTTCAAAACACTTTTAAATATTGTAATTAGATACTTAAACACTTAGATGCTTATTATATCATTATTAACACATTAAGAACACCAGAAGTCCTCAAAAAAAGCTAAATAAGCTAGGATAACAATACTAAGGTGCATAAATTCACCTCAGATCACCACCGCACACTTAAAGCCTTGTTCATCCTCAAACAACTCCTTACTCTGATCATCATAAGCTGAGGTGACTCCACACTTCTGCTACAATCAAGACACTCAAGCTAGTACTACACTGACCGCATAGAATGCAAGCTTCTACACTAAGCATGTTATGTACATAATTGAAAGTTCAAGAATACTACTTCAAAACATTGAAGCCTTAAGAATTAACACACCTAGTTGGCAAACTCATGCATATTGTTAAATCAAAAACATCATAGAATTCACCCAATTACCATCAAACATGTGCCCACATAACAAGAGAGTTACCCATAATTACTCACACAAATACAATTTATAACAGAATAGGTACAATAATCAAATTACGCTCACTCTCACAAGGAATTCACATGTTACACAAGATGAAACATATGTTTTCCCTTAGTACTCAACTAATATCATAGTGTTAAATCTTGAGGTCAAATAGGTCAATATGGGTTATAATGTAAGAAAATGGATGGGAAGGAACTATTCTGGCTAGTAATAGTGATTATCTCCCCTAAACACTTTAATACATCACAACATACAATCAACTAACCTTTAACAACCATTTTACACCACTTCTATTTACCCCTATCTTTTGTTTTTCCCTATCTCATTAAGCTCATTCACATGCACATGGTGGGAGTATTGTCTATTCATATCTTATTCAATTTTGAACCAAAAAAAATTCTTTACATTACACAACTCCCAATGACAATATATAACAATTGTAAACACCAATAACTATCACGTTGGGGCTTCAATTTTACTTTTCTCCTACTTGAAATTCCAACTCTTTAACTTAATTAATTTTACACTAAAGCACTTAGCAGATTTGGATGAAATTAAGTTCTATCAAAGAAGGGAATTAGGATACATATGAGGCTGCCAAAGAAAAGATAAAGGCTCAACAGGGCTGACTAGGATTATGCACAAGTGTAGGTAAGAAAAAGGGTATTAACATAGCTATCAAAGAAATCCATATATCATCTCCTAAATCCACACTCTTTATTTTGCTTTGCACATACACCAGGAAAGTTCTAGCATCAAATGTAAAGAAATATACAACAACCTCACATGCACATGGCACATGCTCAACTCAAGTCGGATCATCATAGACTCTTAACTAAACAATCACATGAATTTAACTAAACAATCACATGAATTCAACTTTAAGCCAACAAGTACAAGAGTCATAATCATGAGCCTAGGAGTTTCAAAAGTAGTAATTCACAAAATTAACATGCTTTTTACAACCAAAACACTTGCATCATGTAATCAAATATAGCAACAATAAGAATATCCCATTTATTCCTAACACAAAACTATAAAATTACCCCTAAAATTAGGAATTAATTTCCCAGCTCTACACTTAAAAATCTACTTTATCCCTAAAGTATACTTTAAAGGTAGATATATAAATACTCCATGGGGCCTCTAGGCCTAGCTAGTAGCATCTTTACACATCAAGGGGGTCCGGGGAATCCCACACTTTGTCTTCACCATGATCCTTAGTTCAGGTTTTTCGGTACTCAGACTTCCCATCAACCTATGACGTAATAAAAACAAAAACTACGTGAAGTAAAACTAAAATACTAAATTTAAATACCTATCTTAACTTAGGTTGCCTCCTAAGCAGTGCCTGATTTAGTGTTGTGGCACGACCTAATCTGCAACTTATCCATTTTCTTTCATCCTCTTCCCCACACTAGGACACCATCTTCTTAATCGTTTCTAACCTCTTGAATGTGAATTCTCAAGGTCAACAGATCTTTCAACAACAGCCTTTTCAGGGTCATCAATTTGCATCATGTCAGGCTAGGGCGGTTATAGCTTGGGCTGCTCAATAAGGAAGTCTGAAGAGGTCTTTAATTAAATAAACTCTACCACCCCACACTTATCCCCTTCAATCACAGTAAGTATCCATAAATCTTTATTGTAGGATAGTGTGTTTAGCGGTTTGTACACTTTGAAAACTGCTTCTTTATCATCCAGCCTCATTGTAAATGTGCCCTCTCTCACATTTATCAAAGCTCTTCCCATCGCCAAAAATGGACATCCCAAGACGACTGGTACTTTTTTATCTACCTGAAAATCTAAAATACTAAAGTCAGCTGGAATAATAAACTTACCCACCTTGATGAAAATATCTCTATGACTCATTCAGGATGAGCTATGGTCTCGTTTGCCAGTTGTAGTAACACAGAGCTAGGTCTCGGCTTTCCTAAGCCCAAAGTGTTGAACAAAAAGGGGGCATCAAATTGATGCTTTCCCCTAAGCCACTAAATACATGAAAACAGAGCTCGATTTGGGCTTTTCCAAGCCCAAAGTGTTAAACAAAGAGAGAGGCATCAATTGATGTTTTCCCCTAAGTCACTAATTTAGAAACTATCTTAATTTCAATTTTACTTTTTAGATTTCTTTGGTGTTTTACTCTTGGTCTTTGGATTGAATTTGCAGAAAATAGGTTTGCATACTATGTGTGCTTCAAATCCTGAGTCCATGATGTTTGTGAGCAATATTCAAAGGCTGAATTATAGGAACATCTACAACCTGAAGTGGTAGACTCAGCCACCAAATCCATCATAGAACAACCAATAGTAGTAGTAGGTTCAAGGGAATCAGGCCATAACTTAGACTAGAAATATAGAAGAGATGTTGAAACAACTTATGGCTGGTCAAGCACAATTGGCAGCAGATATAAACAGTCAGTGAGAAGATATAAAGACTCAGCAAGTCACTATAATGAACTTGGAGTTGCAGGTTGAGCAGATGCAGCAGGCATACAATTCCAGATCTCAGGGTGGTTTGTAAGTACTACTGAAGCTCCTAAATAAGTAATGGTAATCACTTTGAGGAGTGGTAAAGAGCATAATAAGGAACCTCCAAAGAAAACTAAGGAGGTAGATGCTGATTTGGTTCCTAAACAGGTAGATGACCAGGCTGTTAAAGATTTAAAAAAGTCTAAGTACTCGAAACCCAAAGTTACTAAAGAGGTAAAGAAAAGACTACCACCACCATTCCCGCAGAGGCTGATACCGAAGAATGATGTATGCTTTAAGAATTTCTTTCACACATTCAGAGAGCTTCACATTAATATTTCTCTCTTAGATACTTTGTAGAGAATGCCCAAGTATGCTAAGTACTTGAACAAAGTGGTAACTAACAAGGTTAAACTGCAGGATGTTAAGATAGTATCACTCACCAAGGAGTGTAGCTCTGTGGTAACGCAAAAGATGCCCAAAAAGCTCAAAGACCCTGGGAAGTTCACTTTTCCTATTAAATTAGGAATAGTGAGATGATCCACGCACTTAGTGACTTAGGGAAAAGCATCAATTTGATGCCCCTCTCTTTATTCAACACTTTAGGCTTAGGGAAAATAAGACTGAGCTCTATGTTACTGCAATTGGCAAATGAGACCATAGCTTATCCTGAAGGAGTCATAGAGGATTTTCTCATCGAGGTGGGTAAGTTTATTATTCCTGCAGAATTTATTGTCCTAGAATTTTAGGCAGATGAAAAAGTACCAATCAACTTGGGACGTCCATTATTAGCGACGAGGGGAGCTTTGATAGGTATGAGAGAGGGCACACTCACAATGAGGCTGGATGATGAAGAGGCGGTTTTCAAAGTGTACAAATCACTGAACACACTATCCCACTATAAATATTTGTGCTTGATTACCATAATTGAAGGGGATAAGTATGGGGTGGTGAATTATATTCCACAAAAGATCTCTTTAGACTTCCTCATTGAGCAGCCCAAGCCACAACCGCCCCAGCCTGGCATGTACAAATTGATGAGCTTGAAAAGGCTATTGTTGAAAGATAGACTGACCTTGAAAGTTCACATTCAAGAGGTCAAAAATGAATAAGAAGATGGTGCCCGAGTGTGAGGAAGAGGGTGAAGGGAAATAGATAAGTTGCATATTGGGTCGTGCCATGACACGAAATCAAGCGCTGCTTGGAAGGCAACCCAAGTTAAGGTAGGTATTTATTTTTAGTATTTTTAGTTTTTACTTACATGGTTTTTTTTTATGTTGATTCGTAGGTTGATGGAAAGTATGAATTCTAGAAAACCTAAGCTAAGGAGCATGGTAAAGACTAAGGGTTGGGTTCCCTAACCCCATGGAGATATAAAGATGCTACTAGCTAGGCCTAAAGGGCTTGGGGAGTATTTCTATCTCTACCTTTAAAGTATATTTTGGGGACAAAGTAGATTTTTAAGTGTGGGGCGAGGAAATTAATTCCCAATTTTAGGGGTAATTTTATAATTTTTGTTTATTGGACCCTTTTTCTATTTCTACCCTAGTGGGTGACTCTATGGTTGTTAGAAGAGTCTATAGGGTTTGTGTGGTATCTATTGGTAATAGAGAAACTCTGGTAGTCTTGATAGATTTAGACATGGTTGACTTTGATTTTATTTTGGGGATGGATACGTGGTTTCACCAAGTAATATAGTGGCCTTAAATAAAGTCGAATATCAATCCCTCGAAGACTTGTTTTAAGAAACTATCCAATTTTAGTTCAACAATTAAGATTAAACTAGCGCAACGTAACCAAAGGAGTTTTGAAGGTTTGTAAACTAAGAGTAATCTAAAATTATGCGGAAATGTAAGATTTTGGACAATAAATGGATTAAAACCCAGAGTTAAAGTACTATGAACAATAATACTATGCTATTGAAATTCATTTGATAGATTTCTTATCGTGATTATTGGTTCATAGGGTTTATCGTATGATCATGTTCTCCCGACCTCTAACCTTCTACCTAACTAGACATTACAACTACATCATTGAGTAGGGATGTAATAATCCATTTAGATGTATTAAGACGTAAACCTATATGTGAACCAAGTAAGGCTTCTAGGTATATTCCTATCCTAGATGCTAATTCAAATTCCTTATTTCATAAAACAATGAGAACCTTACTCTATTTATCCCCATGTTTTATCTTCCTATTCCCCTTCCTAAGTTCACAAGGTTAACAACATGTGTATTCTAAGGGTCACAAATCCATAAAATAGTAATAACAAGGATAAAAAACAACCAAATATGATAAGCAATCCAAACAAATCAATTCAAATCAAAATTAAACATGTTCTTGGTACTAACCCCAGAAATGGGGCGTTTAGCCACGAATAGACATAACCGTAATCCACATCAATGAATACATGATATAATCCATTAAAAAACCAAAGTAAATAGAAATAAACCCAAATTAAAGTGTGTATAATCCCCTCTACAAAGCTCCAAAAACTTCCCAAAGTATCCAAGGTGAATACAAACAAGTACAAAGGTCCTATTTATATAGGGAGAAAATTTATGATCGATGGAGAGAGCCATGTGCCGCGTTGGTCAGCCCTTCTGGAGCAAAAAGTGCATTGCTTGGATTATTAAACTAGATAGAGTATCACACCATATTTCTTAGTCTATGGTGGAAAGGTGCGCGTTAAGGCCAATTCGTGTAGGCTCACTGGAAATTGCCTTTGACGCCAAACTTAGCCTTTTGCTTTTGTCTTCCATCCCACACCTCGTAGTATTGTTTCCACTTTTTTTCCCGCATGTATATCACCAATACATAATCAAAATAATCTTACCAAGCATCCTACATCTTCATACATCATGTATTAGAGCTCAAAACAACACAATATTAATAAAGACTAAGCTTGCCCATGTTGATCTTTACTTCGTGTTTTGACTTTTTTCTTGATTCAATTGACCCTTAAACATTATAAACAAGTTTTTCCACACATAATTACATAATAATACCATTAATAACTCTTTTAACATATTAGAATCCATCGCGATCAACTCGGACAACACCTAGCTCAAGCTAGTAACACTAATTTTATCGTTTAAACTCTAAGTGACAAAATTAAGTACAAACTTGTTTGAAAACACCTTTAAACATTATAATCAGATACTTAAACACTTATACGCTTATTTATATCATTATTAACACATTAAGAACACAAGAAGCCCTCAAAACAAGGCAAAATATGCTAGGATAACAACACTAAGGTGCATAAATTCACCTCAGATCAATTGGTTGCACTCATGCTATGCTTCTCTAGACCACCGAACCTATAAGGTCATGTTTAAATTCCCTAATGAGTAAATTTTTAAATGTAAGAGAAGTTCCCTAGAGCCTAAGGGGAGGTTCATATCATATCTTAGATCCTAGAAATTAATTTCCAAAGGTTTTCTATATCAATTGGTCTGGGTTAAAGATTATAACTTGAAATGCCCATCTTTACATTCTGTACCAGTGGTAAATGAGTTTCCTGAAGTCTTCTCTGGTGATCTTCCTGGTGTCCCTCCCGATAGCGAGATTGATTTTGGTATTGACCTTGATCTAGACACTCATCCTATTTCTATCCCTAGGTATAGAATGGCTTTATCTAAGTTGAAGAAACTCAAGAAGTAGTTGAAATACCTTTAAACAAGGTATTTATCCATCCTAGTGTATCTTTGTGGGGTACACCTATCTTGTTCATGAGTAAGAAGGATGGTTCTCTTCATATGTGCATCGATTATCAATAGTTAAACAAGGTGACGGTAAAGAATAAGTATCGACTTCTAAAAATTAATGATTTCTTTGACCAGCTTCAAGGTGCTAAGTATTTCTTTAAGATTGATCTTAGGTTCGGTTATCATCAGCTAAAGATTAGGGAAGTGGATATCCCTAAGACAGGTTTACGTACCTGGTATGGGAATTTTGAGTTCTTGGTCATGTCTTTTGGCTTGACCAATGCCCCAGCGTATTCATGGACTTGATGAATCGGGTCTTCCCTCAGTTTTTGAATTTATTAATAATTTTTTTCATTGATGACATTTTAGTGTACTCAAAGAGCGAGGCAAATCATGCTGATCACCTCCACATTATGTTACAGATCTTGAAAGATCAGTAATTGTCTGCTAAATTCTCAAAATATGAATTTTGGTTGACCATTGTTGTATTTCTGGGTTATGTTTTATCTAGTGAGGGGATCATGATGGATCCACAAATGGTTGTGGTGGTTAAGAAGCGGCCTAAACCCACGACTCCAACTGACATTCGGAGCTTCTTGGATTAAGCCGTTTACTATAGAAGGTTTGTGGAAAGTTTATCTTCTATTGTAGCCCCATTAACCAAGATGACTTAAAAGAAGGTGAAGTTCTTGTGGTCTGATGCATGCAAGGCTAGTTTTGAGAAGCTAAGAGACAAGTTGACTTTGGCTCCATGAATCAGGGTATATGTTTCATCCCGATTTAACAAAGATATATCCTGACCTCAAGGATATATATTGGTGTAATTACATGAAGCAGGATACAACCAACTTTTTGGCTAAGTGTCTGGTGTGCCAGCAAGTAAAGGTATATCACATGAGGCTCGGTGGGCTATTCTAAGAAACTGAATTATCGGTATGGAAGTGGGAGATAATTAATATGGATTTCATTATCGACCTTCCATGGTCGTAGAATCAATATGACTCCATTTAGGTCATCGTGGATAGGATGACTAGGTTTGATCACTTCTTGTTAGTAAGGACTAAATATTTTGTAGAGGACTATGCAAAGTTATTCTTTTAGGAGATCATAAAGTTGCATGGTACGCCTGTCCCTATTATCTTGAATTGTGGTACTCAGTTCTCATTGCATTTCTTGTGCTCTTTTTAGTGTGGTTTGGAGACTAGAGTAAGCCTTAGCATCGCCTTTCACCCATAGAAAGATGGGCAAGTAAAAAGAACCATTCAGACTTTGGAAGATATGTTGCGAGCTTATGTAATTGACTTTGGTGGTAGTTGGTTCAACAATTTGCTACTCATTGAATTTGCCTAAAACAATAGTTACCATTAGAATTAGTATGGCTCTATTTAAGGCATTGTATGGTGGAGGTATAGATATCTTATTGGGTGATTTGAGATTCGTAAAGTGGAGATGTTTGGCCCGGATTTGGCTCACCAAGCGATGGAAAAGGTAAATGTAATTTGGGATAGTCTTAAGACTGCCTAAAGTCACCAAAAGTCCTATGTGGATGTGAGGTGAAGAGAGTTGGAATTTGAGGTTAGATATTGGGTGTTCTTGAAGGTGTCTCCCATGAAGGGAGTAATACGGTTTTAGAAGAAGGGAAAGCTCAGTCCCTGATATGTTGGCCTATACTTGGTTTTGACAAGGTTGGAAATGTTGCGTATGAATTGAATTTGCCTTTTAGTATGAATACCATTCACCCGGTGTTCTATGTGTCCATGTTGTATAAATGCGAGGGTGATCAGTCGTTGATTGTTCCCTTGGAGAACATTGGTCTTTCAGATTCTTTGTCCTATGAGGAGGTCCCAATGATTATCTTGGATTGGCAATTCCGTCGATTGCAGACGAAGTATGTGGCTTTGGTAAATGTTATATGGTAGAACCAAAAGTTCGAAGAAGCTACTTGGGAAGCCGATAAGAACATAAAGTCCAAGTATCCATTCCTATTCCCTATTCCAAAAATTTGTGCTTAAGGTATATGTGTTCTTAACATCTTTGTTTTTTGTCTTTGTTAAAGGAAGATTAAAAATTTCCTTGGTAATTTGTTTTTTATATTAAAGGTAAGAGTAATGATGTTTTAGGTCTAATCATGCTATAAATACTATGTCTTATCATTCGAAGATGAATGATCCTAAGGGGGGAAGATTGAAACACTCCAAACTTTGGCCCTTGAAAGTTTCCTGAGGTTTGAGCAAACTTTCTTGGTTATGACTTGAGACGAGTCGTAGGGTGTGTTGATGGGTCATGTGACCAAGTCATAAGGTTTCCAATGGATGTTGTTGAGTTGTGTCCTAGGTACGACTTAGGTATATGAGTCGTGAATACTCATGATGAGTCGTTAGGATGATTCGTAACCAAATCATGTAAGTTGTTGGCTTGATTCTTCTCTGAGTATTGAGTGGCTAACTATGAGCCTTAAGGGCTCGTTATGATTTATAATGATCAAACCATAGGATGTCCAGTGTTCACCCTATTTGGTCTTGCTTTGGTAACGAGTAGGACACTACGAGTTGTACAGTTATGTTATGATTTGGTTGGTTGAGTCATAACGATAACAGTGTCGGGGGTCCTAGATACTACCCTAGTTACGACTTATGGTGACGAGTCATAAGGTGATGTTACGAGGAGATGGATGACTCGTAACCAAAGACGATGCTTTTCTAGCTTTTAAGTTGGGGCCACTTTAGACGTTTCCTACTTAAAACCCTTTAGACCCCACGTCCATAAAACACTTTTGGGGAATTCATTCTACACTTTAATGGATTAAACACTCTCTATAATTTCTGTCACGAAAGTCAAGCTAGGGTTTCACCAATTTGGTCATCTAAGGTCTTAAGGGTTGATTTCTCTCTATAAAACTTCATGATTCAGGATTGTAACTCTTCCCTCATTGTTGATTTTTTAAAAGTATGTGATTTAAAGTATTTTTTTCATGAGTCATTGCCATGGGTTTTAAAATAAAGTTGGGGGTTTTGAATGTTTATTTTGAATAATGTTTTTCCATGATTTAATTATAATTTTTCGTGCTTTGATTATGGTTTTTGCACATGTAGGTGCATGGGAATGGAGGGGTCATGGATAACCCTAAATTGATGGTTTTTTTTCTTTGTCTTGTCTTGATAATGGTATGCCCTCAACTTATTTGTGAAATTGTTAATGCGAATGACCTTGTCATAAGTTTGATTCGTGGGTTGAACTCGTACATTGGCCTAAAATGGTAAATGAGTGATAAATGGCTTTATGAAGGCCTTGATGTCCATAAATTAATTTAAATTGTAACCTTGGGGTTTGATTAGCTAAATGGGTCTAAGTCCCAAATGTTAATCAATTTGATAACTTTGTTTGGATAATGGGTTCGAGTCCCAATTGATAAAATTATTGTTATGGCATTTTATACACTTACAAGTAGGGTTGGTATGACGATCTAATGGGGTGCCTATATGTACAATGAGTTAATAAATAGTGATGCATATTAAATGTTTTAAATTGATCTTAAAAGCAGGATGTGTAGCCGAGCCATAAAAGTGGAGGTCCCAAAGGACTAACACTAGAAATCGCGCTAGCCGGTGCAGGTGTCTAAAAGACTGGGAGGTTTGAGTCTCCCTTATTGAATATATGAATGAAAGGTTTGAGTCCCCCGTGTTGTATACATTGGTTCCTAAGTCACCTTGATTATAGCGGGAGGTTCGAGTCCCCCGTAAAGGCATATACGAATATAGATATTCTCTGGTTTGTATGGTTAGACGCACTGAGGCCCTTCCAGCCAGGCCCATACCACCGAAGAGTACACCAAAAAAATACAATACAGAGAACCCATCACGGCATCCCATATCACTGGATAGTACAACAAAACATCAACAAACAATACATCAAGGCAATACTACACCACAACTAACCGAAGTCGGGGGTAACACAACCCCGCCATGGCTCATTTCTGAGGTCCACAATCATCATCAATACCGCAATTTAATCACAACGAAACCAATATAGACATAACATAGTTATATAGTTACTTATTCTCTAACTCATTAATAAACTCCAAGATTAGTCTATACTAGTTAACCTTTGTTTCCATAAACCACTAGATTACAAGTCTTATAGTTACTAGCCAACACTTAAGGAAAAAGCTACAAGTTACTAATGCTATTATTTATTCACCCATTACAAGGCCATTCTCTATTTAGAATTCTCATTATATAAATCCTCAATTAAGCCACTACGAAATCACATACTAGATGTCAACTTAACTATCTATCGTACAATACCAAGTCTATTACTATTGAGCATATTACAACCTTAAGGACTAGTTTTCATATTTTAACCAAGTAAGGTCCACCAACTAGTTCACTAGGCTTCTAGCCTACAAGTCATAATCATTTATTAGAAATAACTGGTTATCACATAAGCTACTTTACTAGGCAAAATTCCACAACATAACCACTAATTAAAGTCAAGTAGATTTACTAGGTGAGCCTTTAGTTTTATATAAGATTATGCATACCAATTAGCCTTAACCCAATGATAGGCATAAATTACCTCTAGTTACCACTTAGAGTCAACAAGGGTCACACCTCTTATTTAGTGAAAAAGGACAAGGAATGAACAATAATTTACCAAGAAAGATATCATGTCCCACGTACATAAGCAGTTTGGCCCCACAGGCCTAACATCACTGTTATTCAAGCATTTATGTAAATTTGCCCTACACGGCATCATAACATCTTTACCTCTTCTTGACTTATTGGGAATTATCATAACATTAACATATCCTCCGGATTCACAGGGCATCATCATAACATCAATATTCCTCCGGATTCACCGAGCATCATCATAACATTAACATATCCTTTGAATTTACTGGGCATCATCATAACATCAATATAATCTACGAATTCACCAGGCATTATCATATCATCATTACCTCTTCCGAATTCACCAGGCATTATCATAACATCAACATAACCTTCGGACTCACCGAGCATCATCATACCATTCATATATATAGTCAAATCAATAAGCATATACAAGCCACAATAATAGAGTAATAGGGATGTAAGGTAACATATACCATCATACTTTACTATTAACCATCACCACATAGTATGAGTAGAAGCATGATCATAAGTATCTAAATGATATACATAATCACCATTTTTCCAAGGCTATCTATATCATGACCACAAGATAATCAATCAGCTATACACATTATCCAACCATTAACCACATGCATAAACCAACAAACGGGTTTTACCATAATAATCTCACTAACATAATTTAGACGTTCATCAAGTATCTAGGTCTCTAAAGGATTTCATAGTTAAAGCTTAAGGTGGGTTAAGTCCACTTCTAAATCCCAAGAATGCCAAAGTTCACTATCACAAGACTAACATCTACCTGGATTTAGGCTAATTTATCTAAATCACACCATAAGGGCTTATCATTCCTTACTAAGCCTAGAGGGGAAATCTTCTTCAAGTATTCTTTCTAAGTCAACCCAAACACCAAGGCAATTTCCTAACTAAGAAATATCTAGGTCAACATACCCTTAAGGTTAAGGAGAAACATCATTATCAACTATTAGAACAACTAAAATGTTCTCCTACTATTCACAAAATTACAAGTAGAACTATCCAAGGTTCTAGGCTAAGGGTCAAGCATCACACTTTGCAAGTTCAGTAACCTTTAAGAATCAACTAATCCCAAATATCACCATTCAACCATTTATCATCTAAACCCCACTTAATCTTATAAGATATTAAAAATTATACTACAACCAAGTTCAATCTAACTACAAGTAAGCCTAACCTACCTTAAGTCCAAGCAACTCACGAACCAACAAGCTTTGTTTTTTCTCTTCTTGAAGCCTCTTCTTCCATGAGCCAAGATATCATCAATACAATCTAAGAATTACAAAAAAAATAACAAAACCTATTATGGAACCATTGTGCCGTGGGTTCAAAATAACACCAAACCCCCAAGTGGGTTCCACCCTCGAAAAATGAGTTTTCGAGACCAACCTATTGTTCAATTATCATTAGAGAGTTATAATCACAACCACTCACAACCAGAAACCACTACACAAATACCCAAAACTAACTTTTCTGACCGAACAACCCCACCCCTTCATCTCCATCGTTGCTCCAACTCCAATGAACTAGAGTAAACCACAACCACCACATTGACATCCCTTTCAAGAATTTGAGTAAATCAATCATATTTGTGGCTATAATTGAGCCTTAAACACTTAGGGTTTTGTGTCTAGAAATCAAGAATTTAACACCAACTAGAAGGAATCTAACCTTAGATTTGTAGCAAGATTTGATTTCACAAGTTGTTTAAGGTCCTAATCAACCCACAAGACTCACTTGGAAGATTTTACACTCTATTAGGGTATATAGCTTAAGGGGGAGGCATAAAATGGCCAAAATTTTAGGCAAGACAACCTTTAAATAGGCATACCTAGCCCTTAGGTGTCGCATTCACGGTACCACAGTTGCACCCACATCACTACAGTTGCGGTATCTCCTCCTATGTCGGCATAGCTGAAGCTTGGAACTTGATTTCAGGCTTTGGCCAATGCCTCAAGATGTATTCAGAGTCCGATTCGAAAAAATAAGATATGTAACCACATAGATTTCAATGTTCCAAAAGTATTGGTGAAGTAAGATTTTGCATTTAAGGTCATTTTACTAGAGTATTTGCTTAGTGATCAATTAGGATAATGAAGACTTAGAATTGAGAAATTAGTTCTAAATAAACAAACGAACCGCCAGGTAACCGATCTATTGGTTCTGGAAAGTCACTAATGACTTAGGGCGGGCATGGAGAAGCTCAATAAGCGAAATAAGCAAGAATACAGACAATTACCTGAAGGGTCATTACACTTAGCCATTTTAGTTCCCCAAGAATACAAATATTTTATTTTTTGCATTCTCGAGACCGAAATATTAATTTTTGATTTACAATGTGTTTACAAATGTTAAAAGGGTCATTCGAGAAGTTTCAAAAAAATTTAAAGAGGTTCAATAAGATTTTGGACCTTAGAGGGAGTAAGCCTCTATGATTTTGGTGTGTCACAGAGGATAACCTCTATGATATGTAGCGTATTACAGAAGTTAGCCTCCGCGATATGCAGTGCGTCATGGAGGCTAGCCTCTCGATAGTCTCCATGCCAGGGAGGCTGTGTATTTTGGCAGCTTTTAATAAGTTAGGGGGGAATTTCAGTCCTTTCCCCCTCACCCCAAATACCCAAATCACAAATTAAAATCCCAAGAGAGGCATTATTTATACTATTCCCCATCAGTAACCCACGTAAAAATCATCCCCATTCCCAAGAACATGAATTTCAAGTTTCTCCCAAGGATTCAATCATCCAAGGTCCCAATTCCAAGCTTTTCTTCAAGAATTCAAGAAACTCGGGTATGTGGGGTATTCATCAACGGGTTCCTTCCACCTATTAAGTCCCAAAAATCTCTTTTTATTCATGCGTAAATCCTTTTTTCCTCTTGTTATTGAATTTTAATATTAAGCATGAATTTACTTGAATTTCTCTTAATAGTCTTAAATATAAACCATGATATTATATTTCCCCATATAAATTATACTCTTACATTCTTTATATTTTCAGTCATCCATATTATGTTCAGTTGATACCAGGTCAATTAATCAAGCTATGAATCAAACCACATAAGCATGTTGTCCTCCCAAGTTTAACACATTCCCATATTTAAATTTCATGGATTTTATCAGTTTAGTGAAATGTACTATATTTTGGGTATTTGAATCATAAATTTCCTTACAATGTTTTAGATGATGTTATGATGTTTAAAGTATCATTCAATGCTGGAGGTTTATGAACACTCGATACCTATATGTTTACATATGATTCAGATTTGTTTCAAAGTTACAAGTCAATCAAATCATGATTTTATTATCATATTCATGTTGAGCAATTATTATTAGTGAGTCCAGTTTACTTTAATTAGTAGAGTCTATTTAGTTGGGAGTAGGATTTAGCACCAAGCGAACCTAGGGATAAAGGTTCACCCGCCGGTAGAGCACTGGACCTTTAGTATCAGTTCTTAATTTCCAGAACTACATTTCCATCATAGTTTATAAGATATCACTCTCTAGTAGAGGAATGACACTCTCGTAGGGGTTACCCATCAGTAGAGGACTGATTCCCTAGTCCTTTGAGATATCATCCTTATAAATCCACATTGTCAGCCAGTGTTTATACCTGTGGCAAGGTACTGACACCCTTCTAACTAGGGTTATAGGTTGGACCCTGATTAGCTCAAATTAGGGAATGTCGGTTACATAATAGCTCCCATTGTTTCAGCTTAGTACTCAGGTTATATCGGTACAGGTTTGTATGACCAAGTATTCAGTTTATCAGCTATTCAGTCAGTCAGTTTTATAGATTATTTCAGTACATATTTTACTTGGTCTTTCATTCATTTTACATGTTAATACATTCATATTCAGTATCCACATGCATTTCAGTTAGTCCCTATCTCACATATCAGTACATTCAAGGTACTGACCACATACTCTTTGTTGCCTATGTTGATTTCGCAATATAGGTTCGGACACTCAGTTCCTCAATCGCATTTAGTCAATCCAGTTCCACTCAGCAAAAATTATGGTAAGTCCTCTTCCATCGAGGACAAGTTATTTGTAATTATTTTCAGTATTTTCTTTATTTTAGTCATTCGGAGTTAGTTGGGGGCTTGTCCCATCAACTACTCATGTCTTAGAAACTTTCTGATATTCAGACAATCCGACTTATTTTTAGTTTAATTAGTAGTTTCATACATGCTAAGTGTTGCTTCAGTATTTCATCTTGACAGAGTTTTTATTAGCTTATCTTCTGCATATGATGCTTGTGCTATTATTATATTCAGTGCTCACAGTAGGTACCAGATCATAGGTTAACTTGGGGCCACTTGTGGCCTTAAAAACTGTTATAAAACTAGGGGTAGCCTCAAGTCGTGACACTTGAGGGTTAGGATAAACTTTGATAGATATTATAGAGTTCACAATAATTTTTAGTCAGTAGTGCATAGGAAGTTATAAGATAACCAAAGATTATGCACAAGGATTACAAATTTATGTGGAAACCATGGATCTCTTTTAAGGTTTTCCTTTTCTTTTGGAGATTATGAAAGAAAGGACTTCCCTTGAGATTTTCTTATTAATACAAAACTAGACGAAGTGGCAAATTGTGTTTGTTTATGATTTGACAATTCATGAATCATATGAACACTTATTTGTCACTTGTCATGCAACTTCTTGGTTATAGTCCAGTTTTGCAGCAGTAATAGGGGTACACAGTCCTTTCTTTCAACTCAAAGACAATGTTTTTCAATAGTGGAATGCTAAGTGTGTTACTAAACTCAGGACTATGTTCATTATTGTCCCATCATTCGTATTGTGGTAAATTTAAAAGAGAAGGAATGATATTTAGTATGTTGGTAAGATGTCGATACATGGTATGTTAGCTGAAATAAATAGACACTTTTATCTTTTTGCAACAGTTAGATATCCTTGGTTGAGAAACATGCCCAATACTTGGCCTATGCTAATTAAATTTTTGAAAGATTACAGACCTACCATTAACCCTAAAATAGTTAAGTGGAACCCTCATATTAACGGATTTTACAAGTACAATAATAATGGAGCCTCTAAGGAAACCTAGGCCCAAGTACTGGTGCATTTTATATAAGAAATAGTGATGGGGAGTTTATTATTGGAGCAACATAGAATTTTGGAGTTTTGACTAGCCTAGAAGCTGAAACTAGTGCTATGAGAAAAGGGATGGAGTATTGTGTTGATCATAACTTGCTTACTGTTATCATGGAAATAAATTGTTTAATTCTTAAAAAGGGTTTAGATGGAATATGGGAGGTTCCTAGGAGGATTAGTAGGGATATTAAAAATAATCGTGGCTAAATGAGTAGAATCAAATGAGATGGAACATACTCTAAAGGAAGAAAATAAGATAGTTGGTATCAATAATTAAATTTAATTCAGTAAAAGGCATTTCAAAATAAGGAATAGCAATATAGAACATTAAAGAGAATCAAATTCCCAATATTAGAAAATTAAAATATTAGAATAGGAGATTTCAAGCATAAATAAGGGATGGATTTCACATAAATCATTAGATAAGAGATCAAACAGCATGAGCACATAGATGAAATATCATGAATATATAGTGGAACAATTTTTATAGGGAATATCAAGGGTGATATTAGGCTTACCTGTCAATAATGTTAGCCCTGAGTTACATGTTGCAGTGATAGTAGCAACTAATGTGTCTGAGAATGGAACATATGTGTCTCAGTTAAGAGGTGAACTAGAATCAAGTTGCAAAAGTCATAAAGAGAGTTAGAAGGTTGTACTACCCCAAATTTAGAAGCTCTAGACCTCTAAAAAGGTAGGCCAATAAATTATTTTTCCCAATGCCACAAGTCTTATCTTAATCCGATGTCTTGGCAAAGAGTTATGAAAATTTCCCATACTGTCAGCTGCCAGTGATAATAACACAGGATGAGTCATTACCAGTTGCTATGTATGAGTTATTACCACTCCAGTGAAGATCTCAAACTTCAACCCAGGGGTGATTAATAGAACCTACGACTCGTGATCAGTGACGATGAGTCATTAGGTGGTCTTATCACATTAGTTGAAAGAAACCCAGAAATTGAATTCCAGACTACAACTACTCCTAACGACTCATAGTCAAACCTTAAGAGTCATTAGGAGATGAAGTCATTCGCTTAGTAGTAAAGATCCTAGACCTCAAAGCCTCAGGTCATAACTCAGACCTCAACTCATTACCAGAGGATACGAGTTGTAAGGTGAGCCATGATGACTATAACCAAAAGTCCTGAATGATTTTAACAAGGTCTTTTTGGTAAATTCTGCCCATTTTAACCCAATCCCACGATGTTTAGGCCTTCAAAACATCAATTATCAAAGGTAACCTTACCCTAACCTTTCATAACTCATAAATTTGTCAAAACATAGCAAAAGAAATAATTTTTTCCCAAAATCCAAACTAGGGTTCATCTAAAGTAAGTTTAAGTTTCAAGAAGGTTTTCCAAGGGGTTGTTTTCAGGTATATGGGATTTCATCAATGGTTATCTTCCACCCATTTAGTCCCAAGAACTTTCTTAATTTACAAGTACAAACCCTTTTGTCTTTTAATTAGGTTCCAAGTCAAATATGAGATTTATCAACTCTATCTTAGTTGTTTTAGTTATGAACCATGAAAATATGTTTCCCCATGAGAATTGTATTTCCATATGTTTGATAATTTCACTTTTACATAACATGATTGGTTATGTAAATATTGAGTATTATTCATAATTTTCCATACCATAGTCAGTTTTATCCTTATCATGTTTTATTGCATTAGTCTATGCTAGTAGATTATGAACACCTGATACGTAGGAACTCATTCATATACCAGCTTACATGTTATTTAGTATTTCAAAATTTTATATGTATCGTTAATTTCATAACACCATGATTGAGCATATCAGTTACCGGTTTACATCTTAGTTATAATTTATTATCAGTTCAGTTGGGAGTAGTACTTAGCACCGAGTGAATGAAGGGATGAAGGCTCGCCCACCAGCTGAGGACTGAGACCTTTAATAGAAGTCCCTAAGTTCAAAAACTATTATACCACCATAGGTTATGAGGGGTCCTCCGCCAACAGAGGACTGACACCATAGTCCTTCAAAATAACAGTTTAGTAGATCCACGTCAGGCGGTGTTGGTACCTTTGGCAAGGTACTAGCACCCATCCAATTGGGGTTATAAGTTGGAACCCAGTTTTGCTCAGGTTGGGGTATGCTGGTTGTAGTTAGCTCCCACAGTCTCCAGTTTAGTTTCAGTATCTATATATCAAATGTATGTTTCATCTCAGATATGCGTGACTTTGTATTTAGTTACTCAATTATTCAACTTGTCAGTATATGTTTATACTCGGTCTTGCATTCAGTTTATATGTTCATACATTCATGCTCAGTTATACAAGTTAGCTTTCCCATCCTGCATACTCAATATATTCAAAGTACTGATTGCATACTCTCTTTTGTGCTATATTATTTTATGATATTGGTTCAGATGCCTAATTCCCAGATCGTGCCTAGTCAGTTTTGGTGCCACTCATCAGCAGTTGTTGTGAGTCCTCATCCTTCAAGGATGTGTTATCAGTTGTCACCTTTAATATTTTATTTTATTTCAGTCAGTTAGAGTAAGTCAGGGGTTTGTCTCATCAGCTCCCATATTTTAAAGGCTTACAGACAGTCAGACATGTTTTCAATTTTTATCAGATATTCAAACATGATTGATATTATTTCCATTACCACTTATTATCAAATTCTTGAGTTTAGATTTCACCCAGTATTATGTTATTTTCTCCCATGTTCATAGCAAGTACTAGACCATGGGATAGCTTGGGGTCACTTGTGACTCTAAGCACTGTGTTATGGCTAGGGGATAGTCTCGGGTCATGAAAAACTTGGTATCAGAGAACAAGGTTTAAAAAGTATTAGGGTGTCTGAAAGCTGTATTAAGTAGTCTTGTTCATGGTTGTGAAGCGTTCCACACTAATGAGCGAGAGGCTATGAAATATTTTAGGAAATTTTTACTTTTTTCGTTATTCATGTCATGCGATTGGCATGAGCTCCTTTTTGTTTCCTCTTCTAGCTCGGCCTCTACCCGCTTATAGAAAATGCCTCCTAGAAGGATTAATGGAAGGAGAAGTAGGGACCAGCCAGTATCGCCACCTGTCCCAAAAGACCCTCTGAATGAGCAAGTCTTCCACGTTGAATTCAGGGTTGCCTTCATAGCACTAGCCCAATCCATGGCTGCCCAAAATAACCAGTAGGTTGTTGATCCAGCCAACCCAGTAGTGAATACGACAGCAACTAAGATCTGAGACTTCACTTGGATGAATCCCCAGTGTTCTTTGGATCTAAGTCTAAGGAGGTATCCAAAAGAGTTTTAAGATTGTGTATAGAAGGTGACTGATATTATCGGTGTTACTCTGAGTAAGAGTGCTGACTTAGTTGATTACCAATTACAAGGGGTGGCTCACACCTGGGTTAAGTAGTAAATGGAGGATAGATGTGTCGATGCAGGTCTTATAGAGTGGGATAAGTTTGTTATTGCTTTTCTAGATAGGTTTTTCCCACTTGATAAAATCCAAGGGCAGGAGTTTATTAATCTGAAGAAAGGTAGTATGAGTGTTAAGGAATATTTGCTCAAGTTAACTCAGTTGGCGAGGTATGCTTCTAATATGGTGGCTGATCCTAGGGCCCCAATAAGTAATCTTGTATTTGGTATTTTTGAGGATGTAGTTAAGGAGTGCAGGATGGTTATGTTGATTAAAGAGATAAATCTCTCCAGATTGATAGTTCATGCTCAGCAGATTGAGGAAGAGAAGCTCAATAAGAAAAAAAAGAAAATAAAAGGGTCAGGACCGGTAGTTTCAATTTCTCTCAATGAAGGTCAAAGGGTGGGAATCATTCTGAGTTTTGCCAGAGATCTTCAGCTCCAACCCCGTCATCTGCTAGTGCTCCAGTGCCTAAGATTCAAAAGGATGCACTTGATAGAGCACTATGCTCTCTGTCTTAGTGTAGTGTGAACAATGGCTGCATAAACCCAGTTTGTAGGAAATGTGGTAAGAACCATAAGGGTGAGTGCATGGTAGGTAGTTATGCTTGTTTCAGGTATGGTAAGCTACGCCACAGAATGAAGGATTGCCCAGTGGTTGTGTAGAGGGGGAAGGATCTTTGTCGGCAAGGTCAGTCTAATTATAACTCCTCATCAGCTCCAGCAGATCACCCTACTCAGTAGGGTGCCATTTTTAGTTCAACCAACAAACAACACTAGAATTGATTTTATGCCCTTTAGACTTGCCAGGATTAGGAGGGTTCACCTAATGTGGTTAATGGTACATTACAGGTCTTTTATTTACATGTATATACATTATTAGACCCCAGAGCCACACTTTCCTTCATGACTCCCTATATAGTAGTTGATTTCGACATCAGTCCCAAAATCCTAGTAGAGCTCTTCTTAGTGTCTACTCTGATTGGTAATTCCATTATAACCATATGGGTGTACAAAAATTGCCCAGTCACAATGTCCCAAAAAGTCACCTTAGTTGATATTGTAGAATTAGAGATGATCAATTTTGATGTCATTCTTAGTATAGATTGGCTCCACTACTGCTATGCCTCGGTTGACTGTAGAAATAAAGTAGTTCAATTTCAGTTTCCAAAAGAGCCAGTCATAGAATGGACGGTTAGTATCTCATTACCTATAGCTCGGTTTGTCTCTTTCCTTAAGGCAATGAAAATAATTTTCGAGGGGTGTGTCTATCATCTAGTCCGAGTTAAGGACTCAACTTCCAAAATCTCAAGTCTTGAGTCAGTCCCAGCAGTAAACAAATTTCCATAAGTGTTTCCTAAAGATCTTCCTAGAGTTTCTCCCTAGTGGGAAATCAGCTTTGGAATAGATCTCTTTTCATTTACCCAGCCTATTTCAATTACACCTTACAGAATAGCTCCATACAAGCTTAATAAATTGAAAAACCAGTTGAAAGATCTCTTAGATAAGGGTTTTATCAAACCTAGTGTCTCTCCGTGGGGTTCTCTAATTTTATTTGTGTACAAGAAAGATAGTTCCCTCAGAATGTGCATCGACTACCGTCAGTTGAACAAAGTCACAATTAAGAATAAGTATCCCATCGCTATGATTGACAAATTTTTTGACCAACTTCAGGATGAAAATTATTTCTCTAAGATAGACCTCAAATCAGGCTATCATCAACTCAGACTCTGAGAATGTTACATAGCAAAGACAACCTTCAAAACTCGGTATGGTCACTTCAAATTTATAGTTATGTCTTTTGGACTAACGAATGCTCCTGCAGTTTTTGTGGACTTGATGAACTGAGTGTTAAACCAATACTTGGACATGTTTATCAAAGTCTTCATAGATGACATCCTCGTCTATTTTCGTAGCAAAGGTGAGTATGCAGACCATTTGAGTGTTGTTCCATAGACCCTTAAGAATCATCATTTATTCACTAACTTCAGCAAGTGTTGGTTCTGGTTGAAATCAAAAACTTTTCTTGGTTATGTTATTTCTAGGAAAGGCATCCAGGTTAATCCTCAAAAGACCGAAGTAGTAGATATCAGGAGTTTCTTAGGTTTAGCCGATTACTATAGACGGTTTGTCAAAATATTTTCCTCTATTGCCTCTCCCATGTCCAAAATTACTCGAAAAAAAGTCAAATTTCTGTACTTCGATTATTACGAGAAAAATTTTCAGGAGTTGAAGACTCGACTCACTTCTGCCCTAATTTTGACTCTACCAGAGGGTTCAGATGGTTTCATAGTTTATTATGATGCTTCCAAATTTGGTCTTGGTTGTGTGTTGATGTAGTAAGGCAAGGTTATAGCCTATTCCTCTAGGCAGCGTAAACCCCATGAAAACAACTACCCGACTTATGATCTCAAGTTGGGAGCAGCTGTTTTAGCCTTAAATAGTTGGAGGCATTACCTTTATGGAGTTCACATAGATGCGTTTACTGATCATAATAGCCTTCAGTATGTGTTAAATTAGAAAAACCTAAATCTTCATCAGATAACATGGTTAGAACTGTTAAAATATTATGATAATAAGTGTCTTGTATCACCCGGGTAAGGCTAATATAGTAGCAAACACAGTTAACAGATTATATATGGGAAGTTTTGCACATATTAAGGATGATAAGAAAGAGTTAGTTCGTGAAGTTCTTTGACTTGCTAGATTAGGAGTTTGGTTGGTTTATTTGACCGAATGTATATGGGTTCAGAATATTTTGGAATCTTCGTTGGTTGTTGAAGTGAAGGAAAAGAAAGATAGAGATCCTATTTTTCTTAAGTTGAAGGAGGCAGTTAGGAATAAGAAAGTTGAGGTTATCTCCCAAAGGGGAGATGGTGTTCTTTGCTATCAGGGTAGGTTATGTGTTCCAGACGTGGATGATCTGAGACAATGGATGCTAGCAGAGGCTCATGGTTCTTGATATTCTATTTATCCAAGAGCCACTAAGATGTACCGCAACTTGCGGGAAATTTATTGATGGAATGGTATGTAGAAAGATATCACGGAATTTGTGGCTAGGTGTTCTAATTATTAGCAGGTTAAGGTTGAGCACCAGAGACCTAGTGATACGCTTCAGGAAATCAGTATCCATACTTGGAAGTGGTAAGTGGTGTATATGGACTTCATTACACGGTTGACCCATATGCATCGTCAGCATGATTCCATTTGGGTTGTTGTAGATCGAATGAATAAGTCAGTCCATTTCTTACCAATTAATATTTCATATTCAGTCAAGGATTATGCTAAAATCTATCTCAGGGAGTAGGTAAAGTTACATGGAGTCCCGTTGACCATCATATCAGATAGGGGTACCCAATTTACCTCTTTTTTGAAAGGCTTTTCAGAAAGGTCTTGGTACCCGAGTTCATCTCAGTACAGGCTTTTACCCGTAGACAGATGGTCATCCAGAGAGGACCATTCAGACTTTAGAGGATATGTTGAGGGCGTGTGCACTTGATTTCAAGGGTAGTTGGGATGACTACTTGCCGATGATTAAGTTTGCTTATAATAATAGTTATCACTCTAGTATTTAGATGGCTCCATTTGAAGATCTTTATGAAAGGAGGTGTAGATCTCCTAATGGTTGGTTTGAGATTGGTGAGGCTGCCTTGATAGGTCTAGATTCGGTGCATGAGGCAATGGAGAAAGTTTAGCTGATTAGGGAAAGATTGAAAACATCCCAGAGTCGTCAGAAATCCTATGAAGATGTGAGCAGGATGGAGCTTAAATTAGATATTTAGGATTTTGTCTACTTGAAAATTTCTCCCATAAAGGGGGTGAAGAGATTCGGTAAGAAGGGAAAGCTCAGTCCCCGCTATGTTGGCCCATATAAGACTTTGATTCGGTTTAGTGAGGTAGTGTATGAGTTGGATTTGCCTGTGGATTTATCATCAGTGCATCCAATTTTCCATTTCTCCTTGCTAAAGAAATGCAAAGTGATCCAGCTTCAGTAGTTCCCTTATAAAGTGTGAGTGTAGAGGATATCCACTCTTACGAGGAAGTCCCAGTTGAGATCCTCGACCATCAAACTTGTAGGTTGAGAAATAAAGAGGTTGCCATAATAAAGGTCTTGTGGAAGAATTTGTTAGTTGAGGGAGCTACATGGGAAGCAGAGGCTGATATGTGAGCCAAGTACCCCTATCTTTTCTCTTCGAACCTAGTTTCAACTTGAGGTAATAGTGAGTCGACCCAAAATTAGGCCTTGTCGTATGGGCACCTCAAGCCTAACAAGGACCAAAGAACACCTCGTTAACCCCACCTAACCATCATATCAAACCACAAGCATCGGATAAACTCCAAACATATAATAAGGTAGCGAAAACAAAACTAACATTCAAAAACTTAAGAAAGTCTAGCCATTCATTAATATCAATATTAAACATCCAATGTACTCAAGTCCACAGTCATCCATAAGCCTCTATAAATCTGGAGTCAATAATATGTTGGGACAAGCCCCCGACAATAGCCAAAATTGAATCCAAAATAAGTCTATGGCATAAGTTAAGATGACTATAAAATATGTGCCTTCCAAAAGATGGAAGCTCACCACTTCGATGTCAATATTCGAATCGCCCAAACACCTGATCACTGTGTAGGAAGATAAGAAGATGCTCCGACCCCTGTGTCGCATGGGGACAAGTGTTCGAAGATGGTTAGTGGTTAGAGTGCTAGCATGTAACTCAAAGGTAAGGATAAAATAGTGTTATTATTTAATACCAAGTCAAACCATCATAAGCCACCACATTTATATAGATAGACATGTAAATACATATGGATACATCAAGTGTCAAAAGATGACAAGGCCTTAGCATGCATTTTAAAGCACTCAAACATGAACCATGAAGTGGAGGACTTAACCTTCCACCACTTAGGTTATATCGAGCAAGAGTACTCTAACCTCAAACCATCTTATTAGGCAAGTGGACTCTAACCACAAGCCTTTCCTTTAGTCAAGTGGACTCTAACCACAAGACATTTCATTACGCATATGGACTCTAACCACAAGTGATTTCATCGCGCAAGTGGACTCTAACCACAAACCTTTGCACCCATTACTAGTCGACATTGGAACTCTAACCCTTTATTCATGCATTCACATTTGGGGACTTTAACCCATTTAACCATTCTAAGCGATCAAGGCCACAATTCAACATTATACATGACCACAAGGTCTTTATGAATCATATATCAAACAATCACTTTAACAAGCCAATACATTATCTTCAAATATCATTCAAGTCAAATTGTAGTCATCAAGACCCTTACAAAACCATCCATTCTTTATTAACATTCTTATACTAGTCTTTATTTCAAACACAATTGAAGTTCATGTTTAGGGACTTTAACCCATTTACCCATCAAACCATCAAGGTCATAAATTGACTAATTATTCTAACAAGGTCTTTACAATACCATTTATTCACCACTTATACTTATTGGACCATTTACCTAGTTCAAAATATCATCAACATGTGACTAGATATTTCTCTTAGATATTTTCACAAACACCTTGTGGGCATGCCTTTACCAAGACGAAAATCAAAGTAGAAATCATCAATCTTAGGGTTACTCATGACCCACTTGTTAGAACACAAACAACAAGTACCCACATGTGTAAATCATCACCAAAATCAAGTATAAACACAAGTCTAGGCAAGGGCAAACATTACTCGACACTAAGCATCAAAACCCTTAATATTTGATTTGAAAATCATCATTTACAAGTCATAATCCATGTTTAAAACATATGATATTTGAGTTGACAATAAGTTAAAGAGTAACATGCCTTATATAAGATGATCCACGGAAAGACTTGACCCCTCCTTGACTCTAAAAGAACACTTGTGGAACCCTAGCTTCTAATTTTTCAATAATGTGTTTGAGAGAGTATTTGGAATGTTTGATCCACCAAAATTATGGTTTTTGAGGCTACAATACATTATATAATGAATGTACTTAGGGGTTTTAGGGTGGGAAATATCCATAAAGCCCTTGCCTTAAGAACTGAAAAAGTGACTTCCTAGGAGGGTACGACTTGACTAAATCGTACCCTAGGGTACGAGTACCCTATATCGTACCCTAGGCTTCACTAAAGACCCTTACACTGCCCAAGGTACGACTACACACACATGACACGTATGTTATGGTATGGATGATACCATAAATCGTATCCCAAACTGTACCCAAGACAGTGTCCACTAGATCAAGACCAACACTCTATACGAATAGGTGTATACAACCCGTACCCTAACATACAACCATAAGGAACCTAAACCGCATCTTGGATAGTGTTTAACCCCACCACACTTCCTAGTATGTGAGTGAGGGGTCACTAAGTCGTATCCAAGGGTACGACTAGTACCCTGGAGTCGTACCTAGTCCACAAGCTTCATAAAAGGGAATTTTCTAAAGGTTCAAGGCCTAGGTGTTTTAAATAGTTTTCTTAATTTATAAATAAATTAATTTTTTCATTCCTATCTTAGCTATCCAGCCATCCTCATGTCATAGCATGCATTAATGAGTTCAGTTCAGTACATGCATCAGTTACAGGTTCAGATGTTTAGTCATGATTCAGCCCATAAATATTTAGTGTGTGGTCTCAGTTTTCCCTAGTAGTCCCATTCAGATAGTTTTATTCAGGGACGAATGATCCCAAGTGGAGATATTGTAATACCCTAAGTTTCCAAGCTTTAGAACCCTTCAATAAATTAGTTTCCCAATGCCACAAGTCTTATCTTAATCCAATGTTGTGGCAAAGAGTTATAAAAAATTTCCCCTAGAGTCTGTCAGTTGCCAGTGGCAATGACTCAGGTGACGAGTTGTTACCAGTCGTAATGAGACATTACATTTGAGTTGTTGCCACTCCAGTGAAAATCTCAAACTTCAGCCCAGGGGTGATAACTAGAAACTATGACTCATGATCAGTGACAACAAGTCGTTAGGTGGTCTCATCACCTTAGCAGAAAGGAACCCAGAAATTGAGTCCCAGACTGTAATTAATCCAAACGGATTGTAGTTATTAGGAGGTGGAGTAGTTGCCTTAGTAGTGAAGAGCCTAGACCTCAAAACCTCAGGTCATAACTCAGACTACGACTCGTGACCAGAGGGTATGAGTTGTAGGGTGAGCTGTGATGACTAGAACCAAGATTCCTGCATGATTTTAACATGGGATTTTCGGTAAAGTCCACCCCCTTTAACCCAAAAACCACGGCGTTTAGGCCTTTAAAACATCAAGTATCAAGGGTAAAACTTACCCTAACCTCTCATAACTAAGAAATTTGTCAACACATAGCAAAAAAAGCGATTTCTTCTCCGAAAAGCCAAACCAGGGTTCATCCAAAGCAAGATTAAGTTTTAAGAACGTTTTCTAACGAGTTGTTTTCAGGTATGTGGGATTTCATCAATAGGTCTTTTCCATCCATCGAGTCCCAAGAACTTCCTTAATTTATAAGTACAAACCCTTTCTTTTTTAATTGAGTTCCAAGTCAAATATGAGATTTATCAAATCTATCTTAGATGTTTCGGTTATGAACCATGAAAATATATTTCCACATGAGAATTGTGTTTCCATATGTTTGACAATTTCACTTGCACATAACATTATCGGTTATTAAAATATTGAGTACTATTCATGATTTCCGTACCATAGTCAGTTTTATCCTTATCATGTTCCATTGCATTAGTCTGTGTTGGGTTATGAACACCCGATACCTAGGAACTCATGCATACACCAGCTTATATGTTATTTAGTATTTTAGTATTATACATGTATTGTTAATTTCAGAATACCATGATTGAGCATATCAATTACCAGTTTACATCTCAGTTATAAAATAGTGTCAGTTCAGTTGGGAGTAGTACTTAGCATCGAGTGAATGCAGGGATGAAGGATTACCCGCCAGTTGAGGACTGAGACATTTAGTAGAAGTCCCTAAGTTCCAGAAATATGGTGTCATCATAGATTATGAGGGGTCACCTACCAATAGAGGACTGACACCCTAGTTCTTTGGGACATCAGTTTAGTGGATCCACACCAGCCAGTGTTGGTACCCTTGGCAAGGTACTAGCACCCATCCAACTAGGGATTACAAGTTAGACCCTTGTTTTGCTCAGCTTGGGGTATGTCAGTTGTAGTTAGCTCCCACAATCTTGATACAAGACAAAACTAAGAAACTAAAAACAACACATAAAGAAGAAAAGATAAAGAAGAAGAACACGGATTCAAACTACACAACACACAGATTTAACAAGAAACAAAATGAAAATGCATTAAAGTAAATGGATAGTTAGTGAGATATACACCTACACCAATGAATAGCACCAAGGTGTGTATCAAACAGAAGACATACAACACCAATGGAGGATAACACCACACTCTTAGGTGGACACAAAGGGATCAACTCCTCAATCACCCACCTTTCTTACCAAAATGTCAACTCAAGTAAATCCACACTCAAGCTAACCCTAGTTTCAATGTCTTTTCCAAAACCTACACTAAGATAGCTTTTCCAAGACCTACACTAAGATAATTTTTCCAAGCCCTATACTAAAGAAAGAAAATACAATTTGAGTATCACTCAACAATTCATCAAAGCTAATGAAAGTAAAGGTTTAAGTATCTATTATAGTTATTATAAGACAAAGACTAAAATACCCTTAATGAGGTCTTAGAAAGAGGCGCCTCTTGAGTGTTGATTTGGAATGTATAAAGTCCATAATGTCCTTCAAGTGAGGTGCCTATGGAGTGTGTAAGGTATCTTTCCTCCTCTCTTCAACTTAAGCCACGGCTTTGAGGTGGTTCCAAGGTCTTCAATTGCTTTGCAAATCCAAGCTTGGTCTTTTGAGAAAGCTTGTAATTCTTATGCTCTTTACGCTTGTATCATCCTCTCCATCTTGAAAGGAATTTGACCTTAAATTCACACCTTGGAAAAAACAAAGAGAAGGAAAAAAACACACAATTCTCAGGGTTTGAGGGTTAACATTAGTATCACAATTATATAATCACGCCAAAGGGGCACACTCTTGGAATACAACTAATAATCCTTTGTTATGATCATGAAACACTTACTACAAGCATCACAAAGTACATGGCTAAGATAGATATCAAGGAAAGAGGAGTGCAATCCGAGACTATCACATATATCATCAAGCCAAGGTTGTTCACATTTGAAATATATCCACGGGTCCTTTGTGTGTGACATGAAAAGCTTAGCATGAATGGCACAAAGGAAGTGGCTTTGACAAATATCAAGAGATAAGAAAGCTACAATGATCTTAATGGCTTTACTATACCCAAAAGGTAAGACTACCTTTACCTTAGGAACTATAAGATACATTTGTTTTATTACCTCTGCAAAGGACCTCATCAAATATGGTGCCACTATTGATCTTGAAATCCACCTCACCCATATATCACTATCATGCAAAGAAGGAAACCAGCCACCAAACATCCTACCTCTACACAATACAAATTCAAAATTAACATGGTTATCATCATGGGTAAAGAGGTAGTATAGGAAGGAATCAAATGTGAAAACATCATGCCGAAGGGTACACTCTTAAAATACAACCAGCAATCCTTTGTTTGACCATAAAACACTTAGTATGATTAGTACAAAGGATAAGGCTAAGGTAATTATCACAGAAAAATGAAGACATGCAAAGACAATCCCTTCCTCACCCCACTAGTGCACCAAGATCAAATGGATGAAGTAGCTAAGGATATAAGCCGAGGTTACTCATTCATTTTACTAGGGAATCATACTCATAATCACCCAAAGCATTTGATTTTAAGGGAAGACTAACATTTAAGAATAAGGATCTACGGCCTAGAAGACTTCCCTCAACAAGATGCATTCCATCTTTCACATCCTCACTAGTTGTTGGCAACTCACAAACCAACGTAGACTCACCTTGGTTATTACAAGGGTCAACTAGTGTGTGAATAATTTTTTTACTTGGTAATGGAACCTTATTCAAGTTATAAGTGCTAGCACTAGATGGACACAAATCATTCTTACGAAAAGAATTGATTTTGTCATCTAAATGATCAACTAGTGCTAACGTACTTACAACAAAAGTTTGGTCCTTATGCAACTTAACAACACCAAGAATACCATAAAAAGAAGATTCATACACTTCTACACCAAGTAAATCTAAAACAACACCAATTTGGCCACTACTAGCCACATCACAACAATTCAAGTTTCTAAGTGTGTAGAAGATAGCTTTGTTACCTTGTAGATCATGGGAAGTGTGTTCTTCACTTGGTTTTGAACCATGGAATCCCTAATGTTACACATCACAATGGAATATGTCAAGATTTCCCCTTGGATTCATTTTTCATCACTTGTCCCAAGATTGGAACTTTTGGCAAAAGGGTTTTATTAACTCATCAACTATGTGTGCATGCAGAACTCCGTTTGGATTCTTATTTGAGAATATATGATCTTGAACCTGTACATAATAAGAATCAATTCTAGGCAAAATGCTAGCTCTTGGGTCCTTGTTAGACAAGATCCACAATCAAGCGTTTCTTTTCCTTTCCAACTTCACTACCTACGATTTTCTTTTCCCTCTTTTCTTCACATTCTTTTTGTACCTCACCATTAAATTTCTCTCCATCTTGAGGCTTGGTCATATTCTCTTTGGATTCTAACTTGTGGAGAGGAGGCATTGGATTTTGTAGAGTATAGGTTCTTTGGACTTGAGGTGTTTAGACTTGTGAAGGGTAAGGTCTTTGGTCAAGTGGGTTTGGAACTTGGTAGTTCAGATTTTGAGGTAGAATTTGAGTACCAAGTCCTTCTTGTTGGGATTGGTTCAATGGGGAATATATAGGTTTACTTGGCTCACGGGTTTATGGACTTTGGTTTTGGTTTTGTGGTGGCTTTTATTCTGATCATGTCACCCTTCATTGATCCCAAATCATCCTTCATTGAACCCAAATCACCCCTCATTGAACCCAAATCACCCTTCATTGAACCAACATCCGCCTCTAGCCTACTAATATCCATTCTCACCATCTTGATCTCATTCCTTAAGTCAAGGTTAAAAGCCTCAAGTCGAGCCAAGATAGCTCCACCAATGTTATTTCCTAAGGATTAAGATGGGGTACCTTCAAAACAATTGTACCTGACAAAAAGCAAAAAACAACAAAGGATAACCTACAAAACGAGAAAACAAGTTAGTTCAAAAGAAATCCTCACCACTCTCACACTCGGCTCTTACCTCACACTTGGTCTCACAAGTATTGATACTTTGGCATGTACTTGGCAAGTGAGTGAAGGATGATTCTACTTTGTCCCAGAATGAATTTTCATTTGATATGACTCGTAGAAAATTGCTTACGGACTTGAACCAACAAATTTCAATGAATTACAAAAAACACAAAAGAAATGTTGACACGAAACAAAGGACTCTAAACTAATTATCAACCTAGTAGGTAGTTACTACGTTGCTAATTAGTGGTAGAATCAACACAAAAGCAACTAAAAACAACAAATAAAAATTTAGAAATCTAGTTAAGAACTCAATTTGGTTGTTACACTAATGATGATGTGGCACAATGTGATTGGATGTCACTTTTCAAAAATTTTCAATTCTCAAATTTTTGTCTCGACCAAATAACACTTAGAGAAATAAGAGAATTCGATTTTGAAGGGAAATATACAAGTTTGGAGCCCTTTTGAGCTTCAAATGGATTCAAAATCAATTGGTCCACTCAATTGTACTTTGATGTTCCTTTGTCCCCTCTTTCTTTTTGGAAGTCTTACAATATGCTAGGAAATATTCTTGTACAAACAATTAGTACACTCTTTTTTTTCCCTTTTTGGATCAAACAAACTACTTGAATATGCTTCTTCAACAAGATTTAAAGATGATGGAAGAACAAGATGAATATTCAAGAGTTGACCAAGGTTTGACCACTAGGAAAATGAACCCTAAATTCAATTTTTCTTTTAGATCTAGGTTTCTTTTGCCAAGCCAAGCACAAATAACAACAAATCAACCACAAACACCCAAAATACCACAATACCACATGAACCTACCTTCACAAAAGCTTCAACACGCTATAACAATGGTGGATCTAACTAAAAAACAATCAAATCTTGTTCCAAACTTAGATCTAGACTCTTTAGGTGCTAGGGAACAAAGATCTAGCACTAGAAACTAACAAAACAAAACAAAAATGTGTAGATCTAGCTTATAAGGTTCAGATCTACAACTTCAACACAAGATACTACTTTTTTGTGATTTTTCTTGACTCTAGACTCTTTTTTGTAGAGATTTTCTTAGATCCAAGACAGAGAGCTATGGGAACAACTCTAATACATGGCTCTGATACCAAATGATATAAGACAACACTAAGAAATCGAAAACAACACACAAAAAAAGAAGAGACGGAGAAGAAGAACACAGATTCAAGCCACACAACACATAAATTTAACAAGAAACAAGATGAAAATGTATTAAAGTAAATGGATAGTTAGTGAGACATACACCTACACCAATGAATAGCACCAATGTGTGTATCAAACACCAAGACACACAACACTAATGGAGGATAACACCACATTCTTAAGTGGAAACAAAGGGATCAACTCCTCAAGCACCCACTTTTCTTAACAAAATGTCAACTCAAGTGAATCCACACTCAAGCTAACCCTAGTTTCAATGTCTTTTCCAAGACCTACACTAAGATAGCTTTTCCAAGCCCTACACTAAGATAGCTTTTCCAATCCCTACACTAAGGAAAAAAAACATAATTTGAGTATCACTCAACAATTCATCAAATCTAATAAAAGTAAAGGCCTAAGTATCTATTTATAGTTATTACAAGACAAAGACTAAAATGCCCTTAATGAGGGCTTAGGAAGAGGCGCCTCTTGAGTGTTGATTTGGAATGTATAAAGTCCATAATGTCCTTCAAGTGAGGCGCCTATGGAGTATGTAAGGTCTCTTTCGTCCTCTCTTCAACTTAAGCCACGACTTTGAGGTGGTTCCAAAGTCTTCAACCGCTTTGCAAATCCAAACTTGGTCTTTTGAGAAAGCTTGTAATTCTTGTGCTCTTTACACTTGTATCAAATCTCCAGTTCAGTTTCTGTATTTATATATTCAACACATGTTTCAACTTATATATGCATGACCTTGTATTCAATTACCTAGTTATTCTGCTTGTTCAGTTTATGTTTATACTCGGTTTTGCATTTAGTTTACATATTCATGCATTTGAGTTAACTAGTTAGCTTTCCTATCCTGCATAATGGTACATTCAAAGTTCTGACCGCATACTCTCTTTTGCGCTATATTATCTTATAATATAGGTTCGGACGTTCAATTCTCGAATTGCGCCTAGGCTGTTTCTGTGCCACTCAGTAGCAGTTGTGTGAGTCCTCATCCTTCAAGGATGGATTATCAGTTGTCACCTTCAATATTTTATTTTATTTCAGTCATTTGGATTTAGTTGGGGATTTGTGCATCAACTCCTCACATTTTAGAGGCTTTTAGACAGTCGAGCATATTTTTAGTTTTTATTAGATATTCAGACATGATTGATATTATTTTCACTAACACTTATTATCAGATCTTTGGGTTTAGTTTCCACCCAATATTTTTTTATTTTCTTCCGTGTTCATAACGGGTACCAGACCATGGGTTTGCTTGGGGTTACTTGTGACTCTAGGCACTATATTACAACTAGAGGGTAGTCTCGGATCATGACAGAGATGAACCAGAATCAAGTTGTAAAAGCCATAAAGAAAGCCTGCTCGTATTAGATCTAGTTGAAGATGGATAGTGGTATCAACTTCGTATAGAGCTAATATGTCAAGTGCATAATTCAAATGAGATATTAACAGAATCACATAATCATATGAAACGGGGGGTAAGACTACTACTTATGTGAGAGTTAGGAGCCTCAATCTATTGAAGATGGAGTTGAAAAAGTCTTCGTTTGGACCGATTTCATGGCATTTGTATGACTTGTAAATATCTTAAATGAAATCTTCCAATTGCTCAACTTATCCAATAGATTTGGGGTTTTTACCATTAGGAACATCTTAGGTTTTACCCTTGCTTACATCGAGGTTCCTTTGTTTGATTTGGTTGTGGATGTAGCAAAGAAGATTGAGGAGCTTCGACTTAGTTTCCTTTTTTATTGATTTCTGATCTTTTTGATTCTTAGAAATAGTTTTTCTTTTTGTTTGAGAAACGGGTTGGGCCTGCTTAGGCTGATCTCTTGGACATGTACAACTTTTGTGTTTTTAATAAAAGGTCTTCTACGCCAACTTTTTTTTTTTTTTAAAAGCTTGACCTACAAATTATGAGAATAGTTACAATTGATGACTGATTCAGGCTTCTGTATTGATGAATTGTGACAGAAAGTGTTAAATTCTAATGCCCTATGCTCTGCTACACTCCTTCGTATGCCTCTAGGTCGCCACTTTATAATTCATGCCCAATTAATCATTCAACCCGAACCAAAATCAGACTCAAAGCTCGTTTGACTAAGTGTAAAGTCGCCTTATTTTGAAAATTCCTTTGCAAAAATGTACTGAAAAATAGTTCATGCTTGGCCAATAAATCTAAAAATCACTTTTGAGTAGCAACTAGTGCTTGACCAAAGTTTCTAAAAGTGTTTTAAGTGTACTTTAAAAAAAAAAAATACTTTTACAAAAAATTAATTTTTTTTAGCCTGTGAAAAATAGTTTTTACTACCTTCTATAAACATTTAATTTTCTGCCAAAAGTCTGGTCAAATATATTACTCATCCATTTTAAAAAGAATGACTTAGTTTTTTTTGTCATTTTAAGAAAGAATGACCTCCATGTGACTTGTTTATGACCGTAAAATTAAATAATATTTTGATACACTTGACATATATTTACTAATAATAAGATTCAAAAGTTATTTTATTTATTTTTTATTCTATATCAATTCAAAACAAATAGTTCTTTTTAAACGAAGTCCTATTTTGAGAAAAAACCTGACCACAGTGCAACTCATGAGCAGGAAAAGAAAGAAAACTCCTCGTTGAAGACGCGAGGACACGAAACAAATTGGGTTGGCGGGAAAATCCAGCAGTTTTCTCTCTCTTTAGTAACATTTGCCTGTCAACTCTTCTGAACTGAACAAAATTACGGAGATAGGGGCATGGACAAATATTTGGTTCCCTCTGATCCCTTTCCCATTAACCCTAAACACAGTAAGAGGAGGAGGTCACAATGGAAGAGAAGTCTACTGGAATTGAACGGAAAATTTGATCGAAAGTACCAGCATGATGTTGCTGCTTTACTCATGCAATCTTATTCAGAGGTAACTTACCCATTTATATACATTTCCTTTTTCAATTTTCAATTTGTTTGCTCAATTGTTTTGTAACTTTCTTTTTGGTTGTTTCTTTCTTTATATTTGAAGGTTATGGTATTACCTCATACTTATCACATCGATGGAGCGCCTTGTCAAGCGCATGTACTGCTAATCTATGTCCTCCAGTTTCAATTTTTTTGCTAGATTGTTGGTATATTTATCATCATATTTATTTTTTGAAAAATATAAGATCTTTTTTTCTTGTAGGAACTAAATTTCATTAGTTTCAATTAGTAAAGTTCGCTAATTTACTGCTTTACCTTATTTTCCTTGATTTTGAAGAGAAACTTTGGATAATAGCAGCAATTTAGACTTTTTGTTTGGTTATACATCTTTAATTTGTTCTTCCTCGTTTGTTCTTCTTGAGGTTCCAGGTGAATTGGTTTCTTCGTGGTGCTGGTACTGACTATAGACAAAATCGGTTAGGCGGGTACTGTGGTCTTTTTATTTGTTTCCATTTATTTGGTTGCTGGTTGGAATCAACTAAATTATTACTCGTGTCCAAGTTTTGTCTTGTCGATAGCTCCTCTCTTGATTTCATGTCCTCCTGTTTCCAGAGAGGGTATCTCGGCCTTGGAATTTGATAAAAAGGTAACTGCTGGATTACTAATCTCTAGAACTTGATCTGAAGGCATTGCGGTTTCTTTGTTTATCTTCTTTTTTTTTTTTTGGTCTCAAGATAGTTGTGTTCTTCCTCTTTTCGGAAAATCTTGGCTGCTATATTTTCCCAGCTCCCATAAGCAACTGCATAGTGATAACCTATAATTGCATATTATCAGATGGTTGAAAGAACATTATATTCATTACTTCTATATTGAGGGACTAGATGAGATGGCTATCTCAATTAGAAGTCAGAAGCTATCATAAAGCATAAAATAACCTGGAAGTTCTTCAGTTTCCAATCAAAAGTTCTTCAAGAAATAACATTCTGTTGGCGAAATGGAAGTAAAAATAGGTTTTCGTAATGCACTTCTTCATGCCATGTGATTGCAAATCAGATGTTAGATAAACATAACTTGTGTATTCCTGCTAAAAGTTAGAGAGATTAGTAGTTTATCCCAGTTACTGAATAGTTCAGTCTGTATTATTGATTTTTAAGAAACGGTAGGAATATAAAAGAAATGGACCTTTGGATTTTCACCTATAAGGGGTCGTTTGGTAGTGTATTAAGAAAATAATACATGCATTATTTTTTGTGTACTAGTAGTACCTTGTTTGGTATATGTTTTAGCTTATGCATAATTAATGCTTGCATTAGTTATACACTCTATTGTGTATTGTGGCATGTATTAGTAATACCCACCTTTTTCCATGTATTAATAACAAAAAGGTTTGAACACATGCATTAAAGTGATTAATGACATTATTACCCCTTAAATTCCTCTCCCTCCCCTTAATATTTGATCTTGTTTCATGCCGAATTGATACAGATTATGTAAGTAGTCACCCTTCTCTTTGGTCATTATGGCTTAGCCCCCATAATTCTTTCACAATTTCGATCAAATTTTTAACTTTATCACTTGCATTCACTTCAGTTGGAAATTCTGAAGTTGGTGACTCCACTCTCTGATTTTTTTCTGATCTAGCTATTATAGAACGGGAAAATTGAGAAGAATCAAGGAAGAGGGACTAATTTTTTTGAGTGAATTCAATTTGCTTTGTTATTGAAGTAGCTTTCCGCAGCTGGAAGCCTCTGAATTTTAACGGTGAAGTTTTATAATCATGAGGGTATTTTTGTAAATTAATATTTTTGTATAAAAATTATATAAGATATTTTATTTTTAATACATCAAACCAAACAATGTATAAGAAATAATGCCAACATAACTAATGCAAGCATAACTAATACCAGCATTATTAATGCAAGCATTAATAATACACCTTATTCAACATTATTCTTATACACTCTACCAAACGACCCCCAACTGTCTCCATTACATACCAAACTGTATCTTGATTGCTGAGTATGAAAAGCCACTTGGACGTCAGGACTCTACATAAATTGGTCACTCAGCTATGTTTGTGTTTGCCCTTGAAGGTCCATTATCCTTACCACAAAGCCAACACACCATCTCTTTACTTTGACAGATTATTCATTATTCTTTACCTTCTATTTTTCTAAATAAAGAATTCTGTTTTTTTTTTGTTTTTGAGATTCATTCTGTTTATTGTCTTCAAACAGTTTTTCTTAACCACAGTCCTTCTCTTCTTTAATAATAAGCAATATGTACCTAATAATCTCAGCCAGAATTTTTGTTCTATTTTATTCTTTTGCAACACTCCGCATGCCTTTTCCATTAAGATGCCTATTATACTGGGAGATGCTTTACTGCCGGGAAGAAACAGTACCGTTCTTTTGGAAGAAGGATAACTCTGGTTAATAGTATGTTAGATATCTACTATTCCTTCCAGTTTAGAGAAGAAGATTAGCAAGATAAGTGGATATTTTTGTGGGAGGACAGTGCTCAGAATAAGAAGTTACTTTTGTTAAGTGGAATACAATAATCAGACACAAGGAAGAGCGAGGCTTATGAGTTAGGAATTCAAAAGTTCATAACCAAAGTTTGCTGTGCAAATGCTTTTGGAGGCTCAAGATGGAAAGGTAGCCCTGGAAATTTGTGGTGGAGAATAAATATGGAAGAGAGGGGTTTTGGGCTCCTAAGACTGTGAATACACCTTATGGAGTAACTGCGTAAAAACGTATAGTTTCTGCGAAGAATTCAGCACGAATGTCAGCATTGTAGTTGGTAATGGGAAGTGAGTTAGGCTGTGGAAGGACAATCAGGATGGTACAGGATTACTAAAAGAGCAATTTCCTTGCCTTTACAGTACAGTGAATAACACAAATGTGCTAATGACTGACGTCTTTAATGAAGATGGCTGGAATTTTCAGTTCAGGAGGAATTTCCTTGATCTTTTTTTTTTTTTTGAGAAAGGGAATTTCCTTAAATTGAAATGCATAATGTGGACCTATTTTTGCAAAAGTGAGTTCAGTGAAGATAAATCAGGGGAGGGATGTGTATTATGCTGGAATCCTAGCAGGAGAGGAGCTTTTCTGTCAACTCTTATCATAGAGAACTCATTAAGAAAGACACTGAATTGGGATCTATGTGGCCTTGGAGGTTGATTTGGAAGGCCCTTGCACCAGCTAAAAGGGCTTGTTTTGGTTGGTTGTTTGTCTATGATGCATGCTTGTCAGTTGTCACAGGAGAATTTGAGGCCTTAAACTTTGTAGCAGATGCTATCTATGTGAACACTCTTGTGAATCTGTTAATCATCTTTTTCTGCACTGTAATTACACCTGGCAGATTTGGACCATATCATGGAAATTTCAGAAGTCTGTTAGGATGCTGGAAGTCTATTAGTGTGGCAGGGAAATTTCAGAAGAATATCTGGTTGACGGTGACCATTCCTTATGCATAGCATGGACATACTGGATTTAGAGGAACAGGAAAATCTTTTTGTGGAAAAAAGGAGCAACTCAAGTAGTGAATAATAGATGCACTCAAAATCAGGCTCTTAGTTTCGGTTTCTCAGTCTGTTCTTCAATTCTTCATATTTTACTGCATCTTCATTTTTGGCAGGGCATATATCTAGCATCAGTGACTAAATCAGGCTGCTTAACTGTGCATGACTACGAAAGTCTCTATTGCAATGGTACGGGGTATAAGTTTCGTCATTATGTGTATTTTTTCCTAAATTTTTGTTCAGGAGAATTTTTTTTTTGTATAAATCATTCTGATTATATCACTAGGAAGAAGTATGATATCCCTTGCAATTATCCATGACATAATACTTTCCAATTACTATCAAATTCTTAAAACTATACTCATCCTCTACAATAACAACATACCCAGTGAAATCCCACAAAATGGGGTCCGGGGAGGGTCAAGTATACGCATGCATTACCAGTACCAATATTAATCCTCTAATAATAAGTAAATCCTTTTATGTAGTTTATTGTTGAGCTACTTCTTAGACAATGTTTCAGAACTCGAAAACTTCATATAGGTTCAAAAGAAGATGAAACAAAGCAGTTGCTGCACATTTCAACTGGTCAACAACTTGATGTTGTTCGATGGAACGTTTCCAATCAATATGAGGTTTGAACACTTCCCCACTGCATGATCTTATGCAATAAAAAAGTAATCTTTCTATACTATGATATCTTAAATATCATGATTTGAAATTTTCATGTAAGTTGGTAAGAGTATAGGCAAATTTAGTGAAGTTGTTGAACAACTAGTGCATTAACTAGAAAATGAGAAAATAACACCAACTTGAGAAAAACAACAATAACAAACCCAGTGTATTTCCACAAAGTGGGGTCTGGGGAGGGTAAAATGTGTGCAGTCCATACTGCTATCTCCGAAGAAGTAGAGAGGTTGTTTCCGATAGACCCCCGGCTCAAGATAAAGAATAGTAAACAAGGTCATAATGAAACATGAAGCAGGATGGATGACATAACATAAATAACGAATAAGAAATAATACAAATAGAAATCAGAGAAATACGAAATAAGAGAAATACGAGGAATACAAAATACAAAATAGGAAATAAGAAATAAAAAAATAGGACACCCACCTAGTAGTAACATACACTCACAAGATCAAGATTCTTGGTAAGAAGCTAAGAATAAAATAAATCTTTTAGCAAAACATAAACGAAAGACAACCTAAAAGCTCAACAGGAAACCCCAAATTATAGTTCCTTAAACCTTTCATAAAATAAAGCTAAACCTCAACGAATACCCTTTATTTAAGTATTTGTTACATGAACTCTTACCTTTCTTTGATGTAAGTTGATTGACCATGATGTGGTTATAGATACTTCATTCGGTTCTATAAGAAACACCAAAAACTTGCTAAAGGTTGAAGACACTTCTGGTAGATTCATCCAATAGGTGTGATAGTTACAACCTATAACCTTTTCCATGTAATGTAAATCTAGAGTAAAAGCTCGTTGAAAATTATTGCTAACATCTGAAATAAGAATACTTAAGATTTCAAACGCATAAACTGATAGTTAGGCCTCATTTATTTTTATTAAGATTGAGGCGTCTAAATTTGAATACATACATGAATATTAAGATTTGCATTAAGATTTAGATGTTGGATTTGGATACGTGTCTTAATATTAAGATGATGTATTAAGATTAGAATACCAAATAATTTAGACTATTTGTTTTCTCTATATATGAATATATAGAACTCGTCTTTATCAATTTTTTTTAAATATATAATTCAACTAAAACATACTAAATAAATCTAATACTATATCAGTAAAATATTTTAAAAAATATTATGTCGATGGTGGTGATGATTCGCGTGGTGGTTGTGGGTGCCAATTAGAGATTGTGTTGGGCCATGATGTGGGTTGTAGCTAGTAGTGATGGTTGCTGGCAGTAGTGATTGTTGATCGTGGCGGCTAATAGTTGTGATAGACGATAGTCATATCTAATAGTGGTGGTGAATGATGACGACGACCGAGTATATAGTAGCGGCTGATGATGGTGATTGTCGGTGATGATGATTGTAAAAGGTGGCTAATGATGGTGATGATTGATTGTGGTTATTGGAGGCGGTAAGTTTTATAACATGGTGGTTAGACCGATGTTGTATGGGACAGAGTTTTGGCCAGTAAAAAATTCTCTTGTTCAGAAGATGCATGTTGTCGAGATAATGATGTTAAAGTGGATGTATGGGCATACTGTAAAATTAGGTCTTAGACCTAACTCACCTTAAAAGCTAGCTCATGAGGGGAGGATTGCCCAAGTCATATAAGCAAACCACCAGTCCATTCCCCAACCAATAAGGAATTTCTATCCACTCTAGCACCCCTCCAACTGGCGTGTGGACCAGAAACCCAAGTGGGGATGGACCTGGCGTTGATGCTATCTTGATTATTGCTGGTACTAATGACATCATCAACATAAACCACCAAATAAATTCATAGATTTGGAACAAAATGTCGATAAAACACAGAGTGATCTGCTTTATGATGTCGCCCAAACTATACCCTCCAAGAAGATACAATGCGGTTGCTGTCAAATTATAGGTACCCAACTATGTTGGGGTCGATCCCACAGGGAATAGGTCGAATCTGTCTCTCGAACTTGCTGAAGTAGTCGGAAGTGCAGGAAAGTAAATAGGGGAAATTTGTAGTAAACAGTAAAAAGTAACAAGTCCTGAATGCCTTCAGTTGTAACCAATTTGAGATGAACACTAGGACTGTGTCCCCCTTGTCTTCCTAACTCAGTAGGTTTCACGTGCTCAATCCAACTATCTCACTGCCATATATGCAGAATCTGACAAGTTAGGTATTACCAACCGTTTTGTGAACGCATTGATAAATCTCACTGTTCACCTTGTGAGTCTCAGGGTGTCGCCTTACTAACGTTTGTCTTTGATCCCAGTTTAACTATCACCTAGTGTCGCCTTACTAACGCTTGCCTTTGATCCCGTTTAACTATCACCTCTTGGGTATCGAGTTATTAGACGAGGGTTGATTGCCTCGAATCACTGTTGTAATCCTTTTTTCCCAATCTCAATCTCTCTTGTGAAGATGTTCTTTAATACAAGTAAGTTCTTTGCGTTGGCCACCGCTAAGAAAGCAATTAAACTGAAGAATATCACAATGCAAGTGTAAACAATGATCTAGAAGAATCTCACACTTCCCCTACTTCGTTATTCTACCAGGGTTTCCACAACCCTAGCTGAGGAATTTAGCCGCTCAATTGCAAGAAACGCTATGGAATTCAATAAAGAAAGCATAGAAGTAATCTCACAACAATGAAGAATAAAACCCAAAGACTCAAATCAATTAATCAACCAAAAACCTAGAACAAAGAGATTCCAAGATCAAAAGTCAATCTTAGAATCAAATATATGTTTGTGAATAGTATGAGTGCGTAAACTTACTATAAAATGTCAAAAGAGTATTTATAGAGTACATAAAAATCCTGGAAATCTAAACCAAAACGTACAGGGAAAACTAAGTCGGTGGCCACTTACGGCCGTAAGTGGCACCTACGCCACGTAGGTGGCCATTGTAGGTGACAATCTTCTTAATTCTGCAACAACTCTACTTGTTCTGGTACCTACGGGGCATAAGTAGTACTTACGTCCCATAGGTTGGCTCATCGTAAGTACCAGGAAATCTTCACTTCTGCAGTTTCTCTAAACTTCAAGTCTCTGACACTTGCACTGGTACCTAGGTGACCCCTCGTAGCTAACCGTCAAAAACTTCATTTTCTGATTCTCTGAAGTTGCATGTCTGACGCCTATGATAGGCCACTTACGGGCCGTAGGTGGGACCTACGCCACGTAAGTGGCATCATAAGTGGGCCCTTCTGCAGCTTTCACTTCCTTTTCTTCTGTTTAGCTACCAAAACCTAGTTTCCTGCAAAATAAACACAAAAACACATCATATCTACCAAAACAAACCTAATTACTTGCATATTTTTCGATTTTAAGCATCGAAAGTGCCATGAAACCATGACACATCACTTCAATATAAATAATGCCAAACTTTTGAATTACCGTGCTGAACTTTTCAAACTAGGCTCGAGGAGATTGTTTTAGACCATAAAGTGACTAATGCAATCGATATGCCAGACTAGACTCATTGATAACGGACAAACCACGAGAAGAGAAATAAGGTACGTAAAATAAGAAAACGATAGAATCGAAATTGCGAAAAGTAAAGGATAGCTAGATAGATAGACACAAAAAGAGACGAGATACGACAATCGAAGAATGTATCAAATCCTAAAACCTTCCTTTCAAATACCTACAAGCACCTACCTCTTACAAAGACAGAGAGAGAATCATATCACCCAATCAACCAACGTTTCTAACAAGTGTTCAACAAAAGCCTAACCAAGTTCTCACACTCTCAAGTGTATAATTCATCAATTATCATCTAAAAACTAAGGAAAATGAATGTAGGTCCTAATATTTATAGCCTTGGGCCTTTATTACAAACATAGACCCAAAAGTGACCTATTTTCATTAAAAAAAACAATGAGCTGCTGCCTAGACTCATCTGCCTACATTGCTCGTCACCTGCTGGTGTATCAGGGAGCAGATGCCACCTGCGGGTGCAGGTTAGCTCGCATATGGCTCCAGAATGTCTTCTAGTTCTTTTTGTCTCTCCAATTGATGCGGAAAACAAAGCTAAAAATCGAAACTATAACTAAAGAACGGAGATGAAGATGATTACAATGACACAAGATGAAACAAGACACGGATTCAACACAAATACAAGAGAAATTGCATAGAAAATAAAGATAGATAGTGAGACCAAGATTATTACAAGATTAAGAACCAAGTGTATTTCAACACTAACCCCTAATGAATGTAATAATTAAAACCACACTCTTACGGTGACCGCCAAGGGAATCAACTCACCTCAAGATCCACCGTTTCCAAGCAAAAGTTAATATTGGCTTTTCCAAGCCCTATACTAAGGATGACTTTTCCAAGCCCTAACTAAGACTACACTAAGGTGGTCTACTATCAAGAGAGAGGATTTTCAAGTGTTTCATACATTCATCATTCAAAACTAATGTGAAAAGACCTAAAAGAGACCATATAGTATATTACAAAAGAAAGACAAATGACTTCAATGCCTGTAATGAGGTGGGGTGGCCATGGAGTGTCATTTAGAAAAGTCTAAATGACCAAAATGCCCTCAAGGCTAAGTGACCAAAATGCCCTTAATAAAAGGAACCAAAACCGTGAATCACCAAGTATGGCCCAAACCCGAGAGTCCTCAAGTCATCAAGGCTCCAAGCAATCTTCCACACTTGGATTTGTTTAATGGCATGCTCAAGACGACCCCTCCAAGTATGATCACGTGCTCTCCATGCGACCAAAGCTTGATTCTTCACGTAGTGACTTTGAATGATATCATCGAAAGCTAAGGCGGCCATTTGACTTGTATCACCAATGACCTCCCTAATGTCTTCCTTGACTCTAAGCTACCCTCTACACGTGGTATTGTACTCTTGGGGGCTTGAAAAGGGTCCCCCAAATGTGTCCTTGCATCCGCATCCTTGGAATGATCATGGCTTGGATCCTTTTGTGTCGGCCTTGAATCATAGGTATTGAAACGTTAACGCCGACTTGGCTTGTATCATCTTCCCCTTCTTGAAAAGGGTTTGACCTCGAATCCAAACCTTGCAAAACCATAGGGAAAACAAGCAACAACAACGCATGAGCATTAGTGTTAGCAACAAGAAGCTTATCACCAAGCTAAGGAGGAACACACTTAATATATAACCAAGCATGAAAATGATCAATCAAGGGTTTGTAACCCCACAAAATAAAAGCTACTTGGTTATTCACATAAGACCTTGACAAAGGGAAAAACCAAAAGAACTATGGTAATTAGTCAACCACACATGCAAACCCACATGGGTTCTATGTTTCAACAAGCATAAAACCCGTTTTTAAGTCGAGAGTCGCATGATAATTCGCAAAGCTAAGTGCAATGTCATGGACAAGATCATTCCAAGTTAAGACTCTGTTCAATGCACTAGCTATCTTTTAGAATGGGATTACTCGCAATTCACCACCGGGGTCAAATACAACAAGTCAATGAACAAATGACATTTAAGCTCACAATGTTATTAAGTAATAACACCAAGCAATTTTCACATGAAGGCAAGGAAGTGTTACTACTATGTTCACCAAACAAAGATGTGACCTTTACGACCTTTAAAAGCCTACGGATACACATGTAAGTGTCAATATCCTTGATCAAATTTCATTTGTTGTCTTGACCAAGCATTAAGACAAGTGTATTAAAACCACCACTCTCCAAATGGTCACCGGGGTCGAATGAAAGAAGTATCCATAAACTTGGGCAATACCCATTTTCCCCAAGGGTGCCGATATTGCAAATATCACTAGAAAATATACACTCCACACAACCACAGGCAATATTATAAGCAAATAAAGAGTAGATAAAGGTGTCTCGCAAATTGATTTCATCTAAGGTGTTCTCAAGGGCATGCTCACTATTATGCTCAAGAACATTATCAAGAGTATACTCAAGAATTGGAACACTCAAATAAGAAGAAATAATTGGAAAACAAAGACCACCTTTCATTTCTTCACAATTCTTCCTCATAAAAGTACTCTCATTTTCCAAGAAGAGATTTTTATCTTTAGAAGGAATGTTGTCACACCATGGGGGGTTGTTATATTGAGTATAGCCCTCAAGAAGACCTACATCATTAACATGATCTATACCTAGGTAGTTTACTAGGAGTGATTTCATCATCTTCAAACCAAATATTATACTTAAAGAGAGAAGGATCAATCAAAGAAGGAGAATTATAACATGTAAGTTCACTCTCAAAAAATAATTATCAAGTTTTGAAGAAGTTCCAAACACATGATCATCCATATTGGCAAAGCAAGTAATAGGATCCTCATCAAGAGGCTTGCTCAAAGGGTCACTCCTATTCAAACGATCAACATTTTTCACATCATCACTAACTTGAGGTTCACTAATCACATCACAAACATCCTCAAGTAGTGGACTAGATTCACAAGCAAGTTGATCAACACAATTTTCACAAGACAATGTACTATCATTCAACACAAAGGCTTTAAGACTAGGTAGATTCAAATTGATCTTATAAGAAGAGTCAATTCGATCATCAATAGGATCAACTAATGTATCTACACTCTCAACATGTATATTATCAACACGAAGCAAAGGATCATTAGGCTCACATATAGATAAGCTATCACTCACACTCAATTGGCTACTATTCACACAATGATCTTTCATATTTACTAAAGTGCAAGAGTTAGCTTTGTTACCTTGAAGCTCATGAGAAAATTCTTCTTTTCCTTAGGGCAAGGCTCTTACTCCCGAGAGATAAAAAGTTGTCTCTTCCATCACATCCGTAGATGTTGACTCTTTGTTGGGAACTTGTGTTCCTTCATTCTCCGCGATTGTACCTACACAAGTGTCCTCACTAAGAGAAGGACAAAATAAAGAGTGAGATTGAATTTGTGGCAACCCCTTCACTTCACTCTTCACAACCTCTTTTTTTTCCATTCTTGGGTTACTACTTTGCACTCCCTTACTACTCTCAATCTTTTGCCTTTCAATTTGGTTAGGTATGGAGCAAGTGCTATTTCCTTGACGATTGGAAGGATAGGTAGAAAGATATGCCAATTTTCCTCATTTGGAACTCCATACCTTGCAAACCAATTGGCACGCAAACTTAAATGTCCAAAGTCCAAAGGAAATACATCACACCAAACTTCTCTATAGTATCCATCTCAAATGAAGGAAACCTTCACACTCTAGACAACTCTATGGCCTTACAAGAAATATGGACAACATTTTGACATTCGAGGTATTCTCAAATAGTTAACCGTAGAGGGAGTAATGTAGTTTGCATAGCACCAATCACCGAGAACAAAAATGCATCCCGAAACCCCACAAATATCCACCTTCCTCGTGCCAACTTGTCTTCTCGGATCAATATTATAAAGCTTCGTGTACCCTTTCGTCACATAGATGGCCTTCATGTACCTCTTCAAGGCACTCCATATTCATGTGGAACCTTTTGCAAGTTCCCACCATCTCAACGCTTGACCTCGAAGGTGCTTAATGGCATATGTGGCTTGTTCGACCACACTCATATCATAATTTTTGAAAAACCTATCACATTGCCATTCCCAATCAAGATAAGCTTCGGGATCACATTCTTCTTTGAAAATAAGAAGAGGGGTTCTAGGGAGATTACGATTTTTACTACTCCCTCCATATCGACCTTGGTTCCTACTTCCCAACCTTTGTGCACTAGAACAAGAAGGATAAGATTAGTATCCCTAGACATTGAAGATAAACACTCTCGTCTTTCAGTCAGATGGCTTCTACTTGAACTAGCATAAGCTCTCGCACCATATTGACTAGGATAAGAACAAGACCAAGAATACGAATCTTCACTCGTCTTATGAACATTCCCACCATAAGTTGTACAAGGTGTATAGGAGTAAGCTTTATCTTCATGCTTGAAGTGGGAAGTGGAAGACTCTTCACATGCCCCATCATCCTCATAAGAACCATCACAAGGCTCTTCATCCTGTCCATATTCACCATAAGAGCTAGATTAATCATTTGCCCCATATTCTTCCCCGGAATAGTAGCTCTCATTCCCACACGACTCAAGATTATGGCTATATTCATAGCCTCCATAATCACCATCTTCATAATAGCCATAACCTTCATCACTACAAATATAGTCTCCTATGTTGTAGTCACATGTATCCGAGGCTATCTTATACATACTTCCTTATAACTTCGTGTACCTACAAAACGAGCAAACAAGGTTAGTAGGAAAAGTTCCTTACCTACACTCGTAAGATTCTGACCTTTGCATACCTCACAATTGGATCGGCTAATGTTGAAAGCTTGTTATACTTCGATCGTACACGTGTCAATTGCTACTCTTGGCCGGAGTGGATTCTTGTTTAAAGAAAGACGGACGACTCAATTATAAACAAAAGGACTTGAATCAAGAAGTTAACTACGAAATAAAACTAGAAAAGCACACAAAGAAGACTGACTAAGAAAAAAATAGACTCTAAGACTAATCAACCAACTAAGTAGATCAAATACTAGTTGTTAATAGTTTAGGAATCAAGAAATGAGATTAGGAATCAAAAATTGAAACTAAGATGTTGGAACCTGAGCAAAATGGGATTTTGGGTGCTTGAGATGATTTGGTGAGGCGTGGACAAAGGTGGCCACATGCCCTCGCAGATGGAGCTTTTCAAGTCATAACAGTGAACTTGGAAGTCACCTGCATTACAAACTGCTGGCGCAGATGGGTCATCTGCCCACGCAGATGGGGCCACAGGTGGCCGGACTGAATAGCTGAAGCCTCCAAATTTCCAACTTTTTGTGGGCCCACTTGCACTCTCTTTCCTAGTACCTTCCCTTTTTGGAATATTTTTTTGTACCAACACCCCACACACCTTCCTTTTGGATCAAACACCTTTTTCTATGAATCTTTTTCTTGAAGATATGAAAATTCTTCAAGAACACCAAGAATAAATATGAAGATCCAAAGTTCACAACTTCCACATTTTAACTAGGAATTCAATAAAATTTGAGATTTAGGCTCCTCTAGTCGTGGGGAACAACCTCCAACAACTTTTAACACTAACATCCACACCAAAATTTTCAAATTTTTAAACTCGCAATTTTCTTCAAGCTCTAAACCCAAAAAATGGTGGATCTTCCAAAACCTTTCCAAGTAACACCAAATTTTAGATCTAGAGTCCTGTTGACATGGGAATCATTTTCTAGTCACCCTTAACCCTCAATTTCATCCCAATTTTGGTAGAACCCACTTTCAAATTTCTTCAAACCCAAGAACTCTGCACTGGGTTTTCTTCAAATCTTCTCCAGACACTCCCAAAACTCAGATTCCGACCTAAAAATTGCTAAAGCAAACAAATCTAACAATGGAAACTCAAACAAGACTCAAAACAACGAAAATATTTTTGGGATTTTTTTTGAAAATGCTTTTTTAACGCTTTTTTTTTCCTTTAATATCACAACCTAAGATTTAGAATTGTAAGAATGAATCTAAACTGAGCTCTGATACCAAATGCTAATGAACAAACCACGAGAAGAGAAACAAGGTACAAAAAAAAACGATAGAATCAAAATTGCGAAAAATAAAGGATAGATAGATGGATAGATAGACACAAAGATATGAGAAAGGACAATCGAAGAATGTATCAAATCCTAAAACCTTCCTTTCAAATACCTAAAAACATCACCTCTTACGAAGACCGAGAGGAATCATATCACCTATCAACCAACGTTTCTAACAAGTGTTCAACAAAAGCTAACCAAGCTCTCACACTCTCAAGTGTATAATTCATCAAATATTATCTAAAAACTAAGGAAAATGAAGGTAGGTCCTAATATTTATAGCCTTGGGCCTTTATTACAAATATGGACCCAAAAGTGACCCGTTTCCATTAAAAAAAAAAATAAGCTGCCGTCTAGACTCATCTGCCTACACTGATCGTCACCTGCTGGTGTAGGTCAGGGAGCAGATGCCACCTGCGGGCGCAGGTTAGCTCGCATATGGCTCCAGAATGTCTTCTAGTTCTTTTTATCTCTCTAATGACCTCCCTAATGTCTTCCTTGTCTCTAAGCTACCCTGCACACATGGTATTGTACTCTTGCGGGCTTGTAAAAGGTCCCCCAAATTTGTCCTTGCATCCTTGGAATGATAATGGCTTGGATCTCTTTGTGTTGGTCTTGAATCATAGGTTTTGAAAGGTTAACGCCGACTTGGCTTGTATCACTCCCCCTAAGCAACAAAATCAGGTGGTTGTTCCATATAAACCTCCTTCTTAAGGTCATCATGGAGAAAAGCATTCTTAATATCCAACTGAAAAAGAGGTCAGTGTCGAACAACCAAGGATAGAAAAAGGCGAACACATGCTATTTTAGCCACGAGAGAGAAAGTACTACCATAGTCAAGCCCAAATATCTGAGTGTACCCCGTGATGACAAGGCAATCCTTAAGTCGATTAATTTGGCCTTTCGGACCAATTTTCACTGCATAAACCTAACGACAATCAATGGTTGATTTACTTGAAGGGAAAGGAACAAACTCCTAAGTACCAATTGTATGTAAAGCATACATCTCGTCAATGATAACCTGTCGCGATCCCGGATGAGAAAGTGTTTCTTTTGTGGACTTAGGAATGGAGACAGAGAACAAAAATTATATAAAGAGATAATGGGGTGATAATAGACGATGATAACTTAAAAGGGTATAATGAGGGTTAGTATTACGAGTGGACTGCATACCTTTTCGAAGTGCAATCGGAGGAGACAAGTCTGTAGTAGGTGTAGGGTCAGGTGCAGGTCGGGAATCATCTGAGCTTAATGTTGTACGTGCACGGTGATGATAAGTCAGGAGTGGTGGCACTGTAGATGGAGTTTTAGAAGGTATTGTAGATTCCTCAAAAGTCGTTACAAGTAAGACTGGTGGCACTATGGATGGAGATGTAGAAGTAATGGTAGGTTCCTCAAAAGTCAATATAGCCTTAGACATGTTAGGATGATCAGGGTTAGAAGAAAGATGTAAAGTAAGCTTGAGACTCAATGAACGGTAAGCAACAATGATATCCTTTTTGTACTAAGAATAACCAAGAAAAATACATTTGAAAGCACTAGGGGTTAATTTATCTTTCCCTGGTTTGAAGTTATGAACAAAACATGTACTCCCAAAGATACAAGGAGGAAGAGAGTATAGAGGTGACTAAGGAAACAATATTGAATAAGGAATTTAATTTTGAATGGAAGATGGGGGCATTCGATTAATTAAATAGCAAGATGAGATAACTACATTGCCTAAAAAATGCAGCGAAATATGGGATTGAGTGAGAAGAGTAAGAGTAGTCTTGATGAGGTGCCTATTCTTCCTCTCTGCTACTCTATTTTATTGAGGGGTATACGGACAAGAAGTCTGATGAATAATTCCTTAATGAGTCATAAATTGTTGAAACTGGGAGGACATATATTCTTAGGCGTTGTCACTACGAAAGGTACGAATAGAGAGGCCGAATTGATTTTATATTTCAGCACAATAACTCTTGAATATAGGAAACAATTTAGAGCAATCTTTCATTAAAAAAAATCCAACTATATCTTGAATAATCATCAGTGAAGCTAACAAAATAACGAAACCTTGAGGTCGATGTGATTCTACTAGGACCCCAAATATCAGAGTGAACTAAGGAAAAGATAGATTCTGCACGATTCGTAGTACTACGTTGAAAGGTAGTTCGGGTGTGTTTCCCAAGTTGCCACGACTCACAATGTAATGTGGATAGACTAGACAAACTAGACACCATCTTTTTTAGTTTGAACAAACTAGGATGACCTAAACGTTTGTGAATTATGCCCGAAGAATCTGTAATTGGACATGCTATGGAGGAGTTAGGAGAGTTAAGGTAGTAAAGGCCTTGTGATTCATATCCTACACTAATTGTTTGTCCTGTACTATAGTCATGCGTGATAAAAAGAGTCCTCAAGAAATAGTATGCCACAATTTAGGACACAAGTCAAATGACTGACTGATGCAATATTAAAAAGACAACCAAGGACATAAAGAACAAAATTTAAAGTGATAGAGTATAGGGGAGTAGCTTGTCCAACTCATTTTGCTTTGGTTTGGTTACCATTGGCTAAAGTGACAGTGGCAAGAGACTGTGAATAAACAATATTCGATAAAAGTGATTTATCACCAGAAATATGATCATAAGCGCTAGAGTCCACAATTCATGATCCAACGGTAGGAGATTGTGCAGTTGAGGCTAATGGTAGAGATATCTTCTAACTTGTTCGAAACTGAATAAACTCATTATATTCCTTTTTAGATAAATACACCCATTGATTACCTGTGGTGTTAGAATGAGCAACATGAATATTTTTAGGTGGTTGACCATACAAAGAGTAACGCATGTCACGAGTATGTCCAAGTCTATTACAATAACCAGGGGCGGAGCCATCTTTGCTGTAGGGGGTTCATTCGAACCCCAACAACAACAACAAACCCAGTGTATTCCCACATAGTGGGGTTTGGGGAGGGTAAGATGTACCTAGTCCATACCACTACTTCCAGAGAAGTAGCAAGATTGTTTCCGAAGATAAGGAATAGTAAACAAGTTCGTAAGAAAGCATGAAACAAGATGACATAACAAGAACAAAGAATAGTAGTAAATTCGTAATAAAGCATGAAACAAGATGGCATAACAGAAATACGACGAACCCGCTGCACCCCCATACTCTCCTACTTGCAGCTCCAACCTATGGGAATAGCCCTAGGACTACCAACCCGGCTACCCCAAAGCTCTCCTAATTACTGACAACGATCCACCCATACGCCCAGCCTTCTATCTTAATTTGCGTCCTTTAGACCCTTCCTATCTAGGGTCATGTCCATAGTAAGCTGTAACTGCTCCATGTCATGTCTAATCACCTCTCTTCAGTATTTCTTCTGTCTACCCTTACCTCGTCTGAAACCATCCAAAGCTAACCTCTCACACCTATAAATTGGGGCATCCGTGCCCCTCCTCATCACGTGACCGAACCATCTCAACCTACTTTCCCGCAACTTATCCTTCACTGAAGCCACTCTAACCTTCTCCCGGATAATCTCATTCCCAACCCTATCACTCTTAGTAAGCCTACACATCCGATGCAACATCCGCATTTCCGCCACCTTCAACTTTTGAATTTGGGAGTTCTTCACTGGCCAACATTCCGCTCCATGCAGCATGGCTGGATGGACTGCCACTCTGTAGTATTTTCCTTTAAGCTTGGGCGGCACTTTCTTATCGCACAACACACATATTGGAGACATCCTTATCAATCTCACCATTCCCCTAAATCATGGACTCGAAATACTTAAAACTATCCCTCTTACAAATAACATGGGACTCCAACCTTACTACTACTTCGTTTATTCGAACCCCCTTTGGTGAAAAATGATACTATTTAGATATGGCTAAAATAATTTTTATGTATATATAGTAGAAGTTGAACCCCCTTCGGTTTGTTCATACATTCACTTTTTCAATTTTTGAACCCCCTTAGTATTAATTCTGGCTCCGCCACTAATAATCACTCACTTAGGTAGAGAATAACATATGTCACGAGTGTGGCCAAACCTTTTACATTAACTACACCTAGGTCGAGATCTTCCCAAACAACCTCTCCCTCGTTGATTCTTCATGGAATATGACGTTTGATTTTATGATCTCCTCATTAAGGGTTCTGACTTAATCATAGGACTAAATCTAGCAAAAGTTTGGAAATATGTTGCCGAAATTTGAAAAAAAGAAGTCGATGTCGCCGGAAAACTTCGATAGCCAGAAGTTCCTCAGAATAAAATATAATTATATAGTCAGCCTCAGCATGAAAATGTGATTCTAATGGGAAAAAAAATTGCCGAAAAAGTGGTCAGGAAATGTTGCACGTTTCTACGCGTGAATCTGACGCGCTCGTTGGAGATTTTCTTCTGGCAGCACGCGAAGGCGTGCTGTACACCTATTTTCGGTGAGTCTGACTGGAGTTTGCTTGTCGGGGATTTTTGAACCTAGTGGTGGTGTTGGTTTTTTAAGAGCACCGACGAAAAATATTATTTATATGGGAGCTTCTTAGGTCATTGGAGAACTTCACAACATCTGATTTCACTGGGATGCACAATGATATTTTTCTCACCAATTCTCTAATACAATGTAAAATTTGGTCTTGGACCTAATTCACACCCCAAAAGCTTGCTCATAAGGGGAGGATTGCCCAAGTCTATATAAGCAAATCACCTGTCTATTTCCCAACTAGTATGGAACTTTTACCCACTCTAACACATACTAGGTGCGATAAGATTAAGGACTGAGGATATTCGAGATAAGGTGGGAGTGACCTCCATGGTGGACAAGTGAGGGAAGCGAGATTGAGATGGTTTGGACATGTGAGGAGGCGAGTGGTACGCCCCAGTGAGGAGGTGCGAGAGGTTGGACATAGTTGGTATGAGAAGAGGTAGAGGTAGACCGAAGAAGTATTGTGGAGAGGTGATTAGATAAGATATAAAGCAGTTTCAGGTTTTCGAGGACATGACCTTAGATAGGAGGGTGTGGAGGACACGTATTAGGGTAGAAGGTTAGTCGGGTAGGAGTCTTGTCATGCTTGTCGAGGGAGTTCTTAATGCATGCATTAGCATGAGTAAAAACACACTTGCCCCTCAAAATCTTTTCTACGTCATTTTCACTATATTTGTAGAGGGTATTTTGTAAATAATTAATTTCTTTTAGAAATATGCAATGTATATTATTTTTAATACACCAAATCAAATCGTGCATGAGAAAAATCTCAGCATAACTAATGCCAACATAACTAGTACCAGCTTTACTAATGTCAGCATTACTAACACACCTTATTCAACAATATTTTTATACACCCCTTAATGACTAAGATCTGAATGATTTAGATTTTTGTTAAGTGCAAACAAATAAGACCTTAGTTCAACTAAGAGCCCGTTTTGGATTGCTGATAAAAAACTTCTTATTTGAGAAGTACTTTTATAAATCGACTTTTTAGAAAAGTGCTTTTGAAAAAAAAAACAATTTGTGTTTGGTAAATTTATTTGAAAAGTGTTTCTGATAAACAAATTGTGTTTGGATAGTCTTTTTCAAGAAGTGCTTTTAAGCGACAAATGACAAAAAAGACACGTATCAATAGACTTTTACCGCCATTTTACTTTAAATATCTATTATAATATTTTAAATTAAAATTTTTATTTTTATTTGATTAAAAAGTGCGTACTATAAAATTTTCAATCAATAGCTATATACATAGATACATTGAAAAATATTAAATAATGATATAATATTACTATAATAATTTAAATATTACTTAAAAATATTTTCAAATGTTGGAAAAATACCATTTGATCTTGCAACGTGATTCTTCTGTCATTTATTCTCATTAATAATAAAAAATAAAGAGTTATATATTCTTCGATGATCACCATCAAAGATATTCGATTTTATATAAAGAAAAGGAGTGAGGAATAAAATAATAATATATAAATCATAAAATAAAATAAAGAATTATTATGTAAATATGAAGTATAAAATATTAAAATCAAACTTATAAGATATGTTAATTAATTAATAAGGGATATATTGATGCGCGCGTGTGTGCGCTAGGGATATTTTTGTCATGAAAAAAATAACTTTCTGCTTGTGCTTCTTTTTAAAAGTACTTTTGTAAGTTTACCAAACATCATATTTTTTTTTTTTTTTGGAGAAAAAAGCAATCCCATATAGGCACTAATTAGCACCACATAAATTTTGTGTAGCTGATAGGAAACTTTCCCTTTTAAGGTCAGTTTTTCTTCTCTCAAGTTTGATTAGTTTTACATCTTGTTCTCTCTGGAATGTATGGCTTTTAGTTGGACTTTAGAATTAACACCTCTTATTTTCTCAAAATCAGGTTGCTTGCACTTCTATGAAAAGTTCAGAAGTATGTATATTTGACATCGGTTATGTATCTTCAGAACCGGTTGAAGTAAGTACCATCTTCTGTTTCAATAGAGTTTCAAACAATTACATTCTGTTCTTCAAGAGAAAATGTATAGTTGCTTCAACTGTCATAGCTATCTAAATTTTATCATCCACCAAGCCCAAAAGTGCAGATAAAGTAGTTTACTCAAAATGATCTGAAGTGGATTGCTGTTCTTTTGCCTTCTGTTATTACTTGTGTAGGTATTAAGGAAAAGGCGTACCATCTCTGTTCATGGATATAATGCTCATAAAGGTTTCTCTGATGTAGCATTTTGTTCCCATGATGACTCAAGGTCAGCAAAACAGCCTTCTTTTAACAATTATTTCACTCTAGTTAATATGTTACTGAATTAACACTTCAGAACTTAAAATCATGATGGCATGTCATGTTGAAAACTCATTTATTAGCCCAATGCAACAAGAGCTTTTTGTAATGATACAGGTGGATACTATTACTGAACAAGGTAATGGAGTAATTTCCTTGTTGTCTATTCCATAATGTGATAGGTACACATACATATACATTGAACTCTGATTAGGGAAAGAAATTAAAAGAAGATTTCATGAATCCCTATATGTATTTCTGGGCGCGTAAATGGTGTATGGAGATTGAGTTGAAGGAAGCCTTTTCTGATCTATATCACATCTCAAGCCAAAGATAGATGATAGTCCAACAAATTGATAGGTCTCATGAGGGTGCGTTCCATTGGGACTTAAGATTGACAAGGAACATACAAGATTGGGAAATGGAAGAGTTCCACAATTTGATGGAGTTGTTGTATGGGCTTGATACACCAAACAACTCATTGCATGTAGGGAGAGTGGAGATGGTTTATTCACAATGAGCTCTTGTTATAAGAGGTTACTTGTGAGAGGAATGTTCTTTCCCACGTGTTTCAATTTGGATCCCTGAACTCCAACGAAGGTTAGGTTTTTTGAATGGTTAGCGGCTAGGGTTGCGATCTTAACAACGGAGAATCTGTGAAAGAGGAGCATTACCTGTGTTAGTTGGTGCTTTGTGTAAGAGTCGGGGCGAAAATGTAGATCATCTTCTTTTGCATTGTATGGTAGCTAGCCGGCTTTGGAGGGTGGCCCTTAATTGGTTTGGGATGCAATGGGTGATGCTGGGTACAGTGAAGGAAGCTTTGCAAAGTTGGACCCATAGAAGAGGGAAGAGATGCTCGAGCATATGGAGCGTTACCCTATTAACTATCATGTGGGTCATTTGGAAACAAAGAAATATGAGGGCCATTGAAGGGGTGGAACTAGATTTTGTAAAATGCAAAGTAGTGTTTTCTCTCTAGTTTATTTTTGGTGTACTTTTGGGTTTCCTATTTGTTTAGAGGACTGGACTTTTTTATTGAGAATCATATTTTGATGTAGGTTCTCTCCTTTTGGTATATGACTTGTATACGGGGTTTCCTCAATTGTTAATAAAATTATATACCTTATCAAAAAAAAAAAAAAAGAATCCCTATATGTATGCTAGTCTATGTTCATTATACTAAAGGGTGTCTACATTCATTAAGGATGTCTAAATGCATTCTATAGCAGCTTGATTATCACACCAAAGTTTTTCCAGGGTAGTATGCTTCAACCAAATTTCAGTTGACAGATGATGTACCCACCTAATCTAACGTGTAAATTGTGCCACAGTCCATAGCTATGTATCGAGATTCTGCATTGGACTTTGCTACAATATTTTGTTCTCCATGATACTAAGTTCTGACAGTAGCCGGTAGTAGACTTTCTCTCAATATTGAATCCAGCCTAATCAAGATCTGCAAAACACTTAATATGTGAATGCCCATAATTACTATATATTGCTCAGTTCAGGGCTCCTATTAAATAACATAGGATTTGTTTTGAAGCTGTCCAATGTCTGATTGTGGGTGCGGACATGAACTAAAGAACCAAATTTACTGCAAAGGCAATATCTGGACGAGTCATAGTAAGGTAGTTTAATTACCCAACTAACCTCTTTTATCTCTCTCGATCATCAAATGCATAACCATCATCTTTCATAAGATGTACATTAGGAACCATTGGAGTACTATAATGCTTAGCAACCAGCTTTTCAGTTTTTTCTAATAGGTCAAGAATGTACTCTCTTAGATAGAAAAATCTCCTTCTTACTTCTATTTCTACTCCCAAGAAGAATTTCAGTTGTCCAAAGTCTTTTGTATGAAACTTAGCATGCAAGAAAGACTTGAGAAAAAAGATTCCTGCATAATCACTTCTTTTCAATGTCTTGAAGTGTACAACAAGGAGAATGGATCGAATTGTTGATGGCCTATAGAAGACCGAATAATCACATTTGCTCTTTTTCAACCCCCCCTCCCCCCCTTGAGCAGCAAACCTCTTCATGGAGATCGCCATGAAGGAATGCATTCATAATATCCAACTGGCGCAAAGGCCAATTCTCAGAAGCATTTAGAGAAACGAACACGCGACAAGAGAATTTGGCTATTGGGAGGTGTCTTGAATAATCCCACCCCTAAGTCTGCGTATACCCTTTTGCTACAAGTATGACATTAAGTCTCTGACTGAGCCATCTGGATTAACTTTAATCGCGAAGACCCACTTGCATCCCACTGTTTTCTTTACATTAAGTAAATCCAGTAATCCCAAGTATGGTTTTCATCTAAGGCATGTGTTTCATCAAGCATTGCTTCAAACCATTGGGGATTATTCGAAGCCTTCTTCACTCTTTTGGGTACAGAATTGGAGTCTAGAGATGCAATCATATCTAGATGCAGGAGATAAGTAAGTGGTCATGTAAAACAATCAGCAACACAGATTTGTAATTACGTGTACCTTTGTGAAGAGCAATAGGAAGGCCAACGTTTCCAGACAATCAGGTGAAGAAGGATCCGATGACGAAGGAATTGGTACAAGACATGTATCATTTGTCTCTAGCCTCCTAGTGTAAACCGGAACAACGGGTGATCTTGCTATAGCAAATGGAACTGCTGCTCAATTGAAGGATTGGGTGATGTATAAGAAACATCATCTGATTGTTTTGTGATGACCTGGTAACTAACCACTCATCTTCCCCCTAACTTGTAGAAATAGGAAATGCAAAAAGAATGGAGTGGTCTCCGAGAAGGCCACACCAGTTGACACCAGATATTCTCTGACCCCAGTAACAACAATATCCTTTCTGAAAAACAAGAATTGCCTAAGAAATCACACTTCAAGGCCTTGGGGTCCAACTTAATAACTAATGGTCGAACATCTCAAACATGACATGTGCTCCCAAACACCTTAGGTTCCACTTTAAATAGTGACTTGTTTGGGAAGAGAACACTGTAAGAGATACCACTAACAAACATGGTAAATGTGTCATGGACAACTTTCTAGCCATGCCCCATCACCTTTATTACAGCCCATGGGACCTAGCTCCATGGACGGTCCTATGGTGTGCCAATTGACAAATGCGACTGTGCCTATGTCGCCCCATCTATAATCCTCACCAACGCCCAACCGCAGGCAAACACCAACAACACCCCTCAATAGGCTGCGCCCTGGTACGCGCCAATCGTCAGTCCCAGCGGCCAATGCCCTATAGTCAGTGTTGGTGCAGCCATGCCCCGCGCAGATCCTGATACCTAAGACAAGGACACGACCCCTCCAACTGCCTCCACTAGACTTATTTTTCCTTTGTAGAAGTTTAGGTCCCATTCAATGTAAATATAGAGTAATTTCCTTCCTGTATTTCCATTACGATTTTCTAGCTTATTTATGTCAATACATGTCACTTTGATTTTCTTTTTAAATCATTATTAGGGGGATCAAGCAATCAAATGTTCAAGCAAGCAAACAATTCTCTGTACCAGTATCTCTCCCCTTCAACACTGTGTCGTCTTTCTGTATTAGCTTTCATTAGTTCAATCAAGCTTTTGCTCACTCTCTTCTGTTCCCTTAATCGCTCTTGTCATTGGTTTTTCCATACTACACTGACAGTCTAGTCTAGCATACGGAGGGACCCAGTTGGCAGATAGTAACCACACAGACAAGGGTTGCTTAGCCTTATGTCACCCTTCCAGGAAGTCTCAGGAAGGTGCCACGTAATAGTTAGTATTAGAGCCTAGGCTCAACATCAAATGAGGAACACATTACTACTATCATCCTTGTTGACCATAGCTGGTGGACGCGACTGTTGAATGGGAGGTCAAGGAACTACAACGCCTCATGAATGTCGTTCCTGACCTGAAACCAGCCTTGAGGAAAGGTTGGATGACCTGGACCATAGGCCGAGGGAGACATCGAGAACATCAACTGAGACTTGAAGGTAGCCATCAAATAGCAGCCGTGGAGGCAACCTAAATTTTGGACAAATTTGAGGTGCTCCAGTAGGAGCGGACTGGAGCGGACCAAGGATTTAGCTCACATGACACGAGACAAACAAGGTGATTGCTATGTAGCAAACCATAGACAACTTAACTAACCAACTCAATGTTGTCATCGCGTACTATAGGGCCTACTTCGAGAAGGTGGCAATCTCATGGGGGTGGGGTGCTGTGAAGCTCGCTCCCATGACACTGAAAATCAAGATCCTAGATCCAAAGCCCTACCACGGAGCTCGAAATGCCAAAGAAATGGAGAACTTCGTTTTCACATTGACCAGTACTTTAATGCCATGGAAGAGTTGTAAGAAACGAAGAAGGTAGCAACTGCTGACATGTATCTTCAAGGTGATCTTAAGCTATGGTGGCGAGTGAAGTATGAAGCCATCAGTGTTGGTGAATATACTCTTGAGAAATGGGAAGATCTAAAGGAAGCTATATGCTTACCGTTCTTTCCCGAAAATATGGAATACAATGCATGGAGGAAGCTCCAAGAGCTGCGCCAAACTAGGTCAGTACGAGATTATGTGGGTGAGTTCTCTGCACTCATGCTGAATATTCGAATATTCGAGACATGGGCAAGAAAGACAAGCACTTTACATTCATGGAAGGGTTGAAACCTTATGCCCGCATGGAACTGCAAATGTAAACGGTTGATAGGTTGCCCAAGGCTATCCAAGCTGCTGAATGCATAGTGGAATATCAAATGCAAATCGAGGAAGGACAAGCCTCAACAACTTGTCCGGGAGGATTCAAGAGGAGTCAATCTAGTAATGTTGGTTCTGGTGGTCCCAACAGAAGTTGGGGTGGTTTAACAAAAGTGGCAGAGTGCAAGTAAATATCAGGGTTTCCGCTTGGGTGTCATAGTGATGCATCTCACAACAATGACCGTTAGAAGAAACCAAGGGCTCCCGTAGAGTGTCACGATTGCGGTGGGCCTCACTGGAAGAGGATGATATTGATCAGACGGAATCCATAGGTTCCTTCAATGCACTTGTTTGTTCCATTTCTGAGGCCTTCGAAGAAACTAGTACCTGCATCTGTAAGCAAAAGGACCTATGTCCAACTTCCAAGAAAAGAAAGACAAAGACGGATGAGGCTCCCCACGCCAACCAAGAGAAGACTCTAATGTACATCCAAATAAGAGTCAATGGAGAGCCATTCGGGCTATGATAGATACAAGCTCTACTCTCAACTACTTGGCGTCTACAAAGGTAGAACTCCTTGGCCTAGTCGTGGGTAAAGGCGGGGGTCTGAACAAGGTAATGGAGTAATTTCCATATCTCTGTTTCATAATGCGAGGGACACATACATATACATTGAACTCTAGTAAAGGAAAGAAATAAACAAAAAATTCCATGAACTTCTATATATATGCTAGGCTACATAGGCTATGTGCATTATACAAACGGGCGTCTACATTCATTCTAGGATGTCCAGATGCATTATGTAACAGATACTGACAAATCTTTGTTTCTTCATAATTTTCTTTTTTATATGCAGATGAAACTAGTAAAGAAATTTCAACTAATAAAATACTAGATTTCGTGAAAGTGGGGGTGATTTGAGAATATACAGTCTTTTCTGTTGGATAATTTAAAATATTGACAACATATAGCTTGGTTGATAACTTGTATATAGATTAAAGCAATAGGCCTATACCAGTAACAACTATACTAGTTAAGGACTGGTAAAGTTGCTACCATATGACCAGGAGGTCACGGGTTCAAGCCTTGGAAACAGCCTCTGGCAGAAATGCAAAGTAAGGCTGCATACGATACACCCTTGTGGTGGGGCCCTTCCCCGGACACCGCGCATAGCGGTAGCTTTAGTGCACCGGACTGCCTTTTTTTTTTATGTATTACTTGCATAAAGTCTGAGTGCTGTATTATATTTAAAATTTTCTGGTGTGCAGGTGAATAATATTTCAATAATATACTGGTTATAGTAAGAAAATATCTTGAAATCACTTATAGAATGTTCGATTGCTAAATTATGTCACAACATTGTCCATTTCACATCTCTTTATTAAGGGGTCAACTTTCATATTTGGGTTTTTGTACTAAGAGCAATATCTGGAGCAGATAGATGATTTGGGTCACTATGCCTCATTATTGGTTTTCCCTGTAATGAGCATAGAAGAAAGTTTGACTAACTTTAAAGAGCCAATGCTGTAACGCCGCAAGATCCCATCCCTAGACGTCACACGGTGCTTATGACCCCGAAGGACCACAAGCTAACCCTTTACTGATATCTGTACCTGTACACTGCATAATATCTGAAGTAAATGCGGAAACTAGCCATAAGGTTCAACACATTTATGAATACTCAAAACTGCAAACTGAATACTAATACATCTATCTGAAAAACCGCTGAACTGTCTGAACTGTGGAGTTGATGGGACAGGTCCCCAACTAACTCCGTCAACTGAAAATAAATAAAGTCTGAAGCAGTAATAATAAACTGAGATTCGTCCTCGAAAGAAGAGGATTCACTGCTACTGCTGCTGATTAGGAATGAACTGCTGAGGATAACTGCTACTGCTGCTGATTGGGAATGAACTGCTGAGGATACTCTAGATCCTGTGCCTCTGAACCTATGGTGCCAAATAAAACACCATAGTGCAAATGCGTCAGTACAGGAATGTACTGAGTATGTAGACGGGGTAGGGCTAAATGCAAGGGCTTATGCGTGCTCAATAGCTAAACTGAATAAATTATGAAAATACCGCACGAGAACACATATGTGAATGCACAAGATATAAACACAATCATCGCATCTCTAGATACTGAAACTCGGATACCATTTTACTGCAGACTGGATTTACTACTGACACTGAGATACTGAATAACTGACTCATCTGATACTGATAACTGAGAATTTGGATGTACTTACATCAAGGAATGAATTCTGATGTTTATTACTTTCGACTGACAGGATTTGAGATCAAACTCTCTAACGGATGATATTCAGAACTATTATCAATGATAAAAGAATGGTCGTATCTTAATCTGACAACAAGATCAGGCCTGTCTGGCGGCATAACTCTGAATATTATATCAAATAACTGTATGTGAGACCAAGCCTATCTGACGGGATGGTCCATAAATTGATGGAACTATCTGAGGTCCTCATAAAGATAGGTGACTGTGTTTGACAGTCTTGATTTTTGAAGATTGATATTGAAACTGAAACTGTGGGAAGTAGTCACTTAACCGACATGCCCCGACCTACCACAGGTGGGGTCTAATCTGTAACCCCAGCTGGAAGGGTGTCAATACCGTGCCATGGGTAAAGACCTCTCTCTGGTCAATCCTCTCTGATGGATGACCCTACCAGGCAGTCGACCTAAGGCAATATAATAGTCAAATTCTCTCTCTCTGGAGGCGACAACCTTTTCTGACCGTGACTCCTGTATCCTGCGCTGGCTACGCAGTTCTGGAGTTCAAGGATTGCTACTAACGACTCCGACCTCTCTCTCACTGACGGGAGGAGCCGCCATCCCTTCCCTCGCTCGGTGCTAGTTTCTACTCCCAACTAAAAGACTCTGAACTGAGTTATGGTGAGATCACTTAGTTCCGTATATGACGAAAATGGAATTGAATCATGGTATCTAACTACGATACAGAGCTTGAATAGATTATTCGAATCGCTTCTGAGATCAGAACTGAACACTTGAATACTATTAGATCTGAGCTGATTGTAGGACTGAGGCTAGATTACTAGCGATACGGAGATTACAGAGATAACTGAGATTACTTAGATCACGGAGCTTTCTTAAGTTCTGCAATTGTCTGAGGATACAGAGTTTTATAATTCACTGAGTTCTGAGAATCGTGGCTCGACTGGATTTATCGAGAAACTGACATGGCTCTAGACAATAGCTCTATTGTCGAGTATAAATACTCCCAGGACTCGATAACATAAAAGTAAAACATAATCCTTCTTAACTAGTCATCACCACAATCATTCTTTCATCATCACGGTCATTCATTCATCATCACAATCATCCGTTCATCACAATTACTACAGAGTTACTTCAAGCATTTAGGAAACATGGACCTCTATTCATCATCACAATCACTAAAGAATCCCTTCAAACCTTTAAGAATCATCATCATCGGTTCACCATCATATACTAGCCTAAGGAAGGCATGCTATTAGATTATACCCCGGTCAACAAGGTCTTACATCAAGTACTTCATACTTATATCAGTCTTGACTCGTATTTGGGTATCACATGTTTTCGGGAAACTTCACACTATCATGTCATAACTTATTTCTAACTACTTGGCTTGTATTAAAAGCTTAGTATATATCAAAGAGAACTTACTTGGGGAATTTACCACTATCTTGTCTCAACTTACTCACTACGGTCTTTCACTAGACATGTTCGGTTTTACACCTACTTGGGGATTTCATACTATCATGGCACATTTCACTCACTAAGGCATTTTATCAAACACTAGGCATGCATCCATGGTCTAGCCCACAATTTGGGGTTTCATCTTCAACATACTACAATGCCCCTTTATGCTTCACCTATGCTTTTCATCAAACCTATGGGGAACATGCTTCGCTTATTCAACCATTTCTACGCCCACATGCCATGAAAACATCACATAGAAAGCAACATAAGGAAGATTCATCACAAATATCACATGGATTCCACATACTAGGGTCAAAGCTCATGAATCTTGTAAACAAACATGAATCAACACTCAACAACACATGTAACATCAATTTCAACTCATATAATTCATGGAATCTCACAAACATAAAGTCTTTATATTTTTAAAAAAAGGGTTCTTGAGCTTCTTGGATGAACGGGACCCAAGAAGCAACATCTACATACCTTGGGGAAACTCTTTTCTTGAAAGCCTTCGGAAGATTTCTTGATTTCTCTAGATCTTTCTTGATTTTTGCTTGGAGAAGAAAGGGGGATTTGGTTTTGGAAAACCCTAATTTTTGTGGAGAAAGTGAAAAATGAAGCTGAAGGCCCCTTGGTCGGGTATTTATAGAGGCTGGGGGTAAGGGGAAAAGACCAAAAAGCCCTTGAAAATTTAACTGAAAAATCCCGATTTAACATGCTGGCGCGACGCGCCATAATCGCGCCAGCCTACTGGAAAATGGACAATTGGGAAATTGCAGGACGGCGCGACGCGGTGGGGATCACTTTGCCAACTTGGTTGCGAACTGGAACTTCATCGCGACGCGGAGGAATTGCAGAGGTCCACTGGAAATTGACAATTGTTATTTTGGCTAGCTCCGCGACGCGCTAAGGTGCCAGGTGGCACACTGTCTCACTAAAAGGGCCTAACTCTTCACCCGAGTGTCCGATTTGGGCGAATTTGGTATCGATGGAAAGCTTATTCAATGCTCTACATGGCAAAAAGTTGAAATTAGGGAAATTCCACACGAATCAAAGTATTTCATACTTGGGAAGATACTTCTGAAACTTTTAGACTTGGATTTCCGCTTTACTGAATACGCTCTAAGGCTCAGACTGGAAGAGGACTTTGCGGGGTATTACAAATGCTCAAGCTAGGAAATAAAAATGGAACTTTTTCATCAAGGTTTGAAGAGCTTTGGTTGTTCTAATTTATTTTAAAGTTAGGGTGTGTTTTCTAAATATTCATTTTTGTGTTAATTTTACATAATTCTTTATAGTCCAAACACATCGCCAACCCCTTAATCTTGACACAAACTTTCACTTTGGTACCTAAAGTGGACGTTGCTCATTTTAAGCACCTCAACTAGCATCCCGATGTGTCATTTTAACAATTTTTGCACAGTTGGCATGTCGCGTGTATTTCACTTATTGAAGGCGCGTAGAAGGGCTTTTTCAGCTAATGTGGCGTCCAAGTTGACCTACAACAGTATATTAACTCATCCCTATTAATTTATACCTTCTTCCTCATTTTTAGCCACTATTTTTCACAATCTTATACTTATTTAATGGTGAAAATTGTTGAGAGAGATTTAAGAATTGGATACGCATCTCTATGTAGATTTGATATAATTTGATGGTTAATTTGATGCTAAATTTTGTACCAGTGATAAGACCCAAAATTCGCTTAAGGAAATCACATCCCTTGCTCGCAATATCAAATCTCTATAAATTCAACTCGTTTGTTTTGATCAGCGAAATGGAATTTCAAGCTTTCCTCTTTTCGTTTTAGATTTAAAAAAGAAAACCATAATCATATTTTACAATTAAAATGGGTAGGGGGTTGGGTGGGTGTTGCAGAAAACAAATTTAGGGGATGGGATGTTGCAGAAGACGATTTCTTTTTAGGGGTGGGTGTTGCAACAGACGATTTGAGGGTGGTGTGTTGGAGAAGATGATCGGGGGGGGGGGGGGGGGGCAAATATCGTTTATTTATTGATAATTTTTTTATCTTACTCAAATTAATTGTTTAAAAATTTTTTTGGGGAAAAGTTGACAAATGTACTCATATTATTCGTCACTTGACACGTCATTAGCGAGTGTAATATACAGACATCATATATTTTTGCTGATTGTGCAATAAGTGCCAAAATGAAATACCGGGACACTAGTTGAGGTGCTTAAAATGAACAACGTCCACTTTAGGTGCCAAAGTGAAAGTTTGTGCCAAGTTAGGGGGCTGGCGATGTGTTTGACCTTCTTTTTATAAGCTACAACCTTGAATTATATTTTTGTGACATGCGATACTGTTAAGATAGGCTTGCTTCAACAGGTTACTTGCTTCTGATGTCTCTGGTGTTATAAATATATGGGATAGAAGAGCCAGTGATCTTCCATGTCTTGAGCTAGCAACCAATTCTAGTAGTCCTCTTAACAGTATCAAATTGAATGCAGATGATCAGGTTACGATTAAGATGAATTCTATTTGTTTGCTATCAATAACTTCCATTTGCAAATGCATAGCTTTGGAAAAGTAATCTTCTCTTCTTCTTCACAAAGACTGTAACGTTATCATTGGTTTCTCTTCTCAAATAGTAGGTTATTTTTGGAGCTAGCAAGCATGGAACTATTTACATGTGGGATATTCGTGGTGGAAGATCATCTGCTGCTTTCCAGAATAACAGAGTGGTACTAATATTAAATGTGTTTCTTTATGCTAGGCTTCCAATCATTATACAGCATATAGGAAAACAGTTTCTTGCTTTGTTGTGCATGTCAGATTTAAATTGTTGACTAGTAAATTTCAAATGCTCCTGTTTTTCTCTTCCATGGTAAGTTCTCATGTCCTCACTATGTGGGAATATACTGGGTATGTTGTAGGTTCTCATGTCTTTTGTACTTCAGGTTTTGAGCTACTGTAGTGAAATTCCTTTTTTCACTAGTTTTACGATAAAAGATGTTAATAACTTTAGTCGATCAAAAGGGAAAGAAAGGACCTCTGGTGGTTGATATCATTTGAATTACATTTACGCTGTTAATAAGTAGAACATGAGAAAGCAAGTGATCTTTGATTCCGATGACTTTGGCAAAATTCTAATAGAGAGCTTTTGTTTTTTCAGGTTAGTAATTCTCCTATAGCAACAGTTAAATTGGCATCTGAGCTAGAGAGAATTGCTACCTTGAAGGTATGTTAACTTCTAAGTCCTGTTAGGTAACCATTATCTTATTCTACAGTAATAACTATAATGACATCCTCTATACTCTCCGTTCCATAATATATTCTAATTTGTGATTCATCTTGGATACTTATTATCATGCCAAGTAAGGCATTGAAGCTAGTATTTTGCATGTTTAAAATAACATATCTATTACAGATAATCCTAATTATATATTTTCCTGATATTCTTGTTCACTATAACCCTTGTGAATATTCTAGCATATATGTTAATATTGTAGGTAGCTTAATTTACTCCTACTGTGATTAGGTATTGAATTGTATTGATTTCCTTTTATTTTTAGGACATGTAAATATAGTTATTTAAATCCTAAATAGTTTGTTGAAAGAATCAAGTGGTGTTCCTCTGATTATTCAAGGTGTACTTGGATTTTCTTAACGAAAGATCGTTTTGAATTATTTTCATATTTCAAACTTCAAACTTTTTGTGTGGATATACGAAATCAAATAATGCACGCGGATATTTATCAACCCAATTTCAACAATTTATGTCTTCCCATGGAATTCTTCATCAGACATCTTGTCCTTACACTGCACAACATGATGGGCCCTTAGAGAGAAAAATAGGCATATTGTTTTTTTTATAACTGTGGTGTCTGGACCAGTTTTCGCGCACCTTGACTAAATCCACTAGATACCTGTCACCTCCGACTATTAATATATATTAGGTAACTTTGTCCATCAAGGCTAGGACAGATGGGAAGAATCACCTAGTGTTTTATCTCTGCTGGGGTTTGAACCTGAGACCTTAGGCTCTCAACCCACGTCATTCACCACTAGGCCACATCTTTGGGTTCAAGGCATATCATTGAGACTACATACACCTTACTACAAGCAAATGTCCCATTGCTCTTTGAGGGATGCAATACTCCATCTTGTTGTCTATGCAATCGTATGTGTTGAAACACTATGGTCTCTAAGATTTTTTGATGTTTGACAAATTATGTACAAGAGACAATCTATAAAAAGATGGGACTGAAGAATGAAGATTCAAGAACAAGGTCCTACAGATCTCCTAAAAGTGAAAAAGTTAGGAACACTGCCGGAGGAACCCATTAAAAAACTTGTTTCTCTAAATAGAATAAGACTGTCAAGAGGAAGTTGTTTCACGTGTGCACTAGGAATCTCTGGAGAATTGCAATATAGTTCAATTCAATAACAAGGAAAGTTACCATAAAATATGCACATGGAATTAGCTTAGAATAAAGAGAACAAAAAGCCAACGCGCATGAAGAAGTAGAAGACCAAGTGAAATTAGGATTGGAGTCATAGAGAGACTTGAAGCAATTCTAATTTGGATTGAGAAGTTGGAAGGCGTTAGGTTACTCCAACATATCCATCACGATTCATACTTAGAGGTTGGACCACACCCAAAGACAAAGTCCCCAGAGTGTCTCGAATTCTACACAAAGAGTCTCGAAGAAGCTATTGCTACAACAAAGAACTGTTCCCATCAAGATTTATCCATACAGTTCTTTAGTTGTAATAGTTAGCTTCTTGGAGTGGTACCAGAACAATATCTCGATTTCTTTCATAGTTGCTTGTTACAAATGTAATTAATACGAGGGCTGGTGAGGGACTTGGTAAAGATATCTGCAAGTTGATCACTTGACTTCACAAATTTTGTAAGAATATCTCTAGAGAGTATCTTTTCCCTAACAAAGTGACAATCAATCTCTATATGCTTGGTCCTCTCATGGAACACTGGATTAGATGTAATATGGAGGGCTGTTTGATTATCACATACAAGTTCCATCTTACCGAGTTCTTCAAATTTTAGTTCTCCCAGCAATTGTTTGATCCAAACCAGCTCACAAGTTGCTGCAGCCATTGCTCGATATTCTGCTTCGGCACTAGATCGAGTAACCACACTCTGTTTCTTACTCTTCCAGGACACCAAAATTACCATCTACTAAAACACAATATTCGGATGTAGAACGTCTATCAGAGGCTGATCCTGCCTAATTAACATCGGTATATCCAATGATATGCTCATGGCCTCGATCCTTAGAGAGTAGTCCTTTACCTAGAGATGACTTCATATATCGCAAAATACGAACAACTACATCCCAATGATTATCACGGGGGAAGTCTTAAGCTGACTTACAACACTCACGGGAAAAGAGATGTCAGGTCTAGTCACTGTGAGATAATTCAACTTTCCAACCAACCGCCTATACCTTCCAGAATCACCAAGTGGCTCCCCCTGTCCTGACAGAAGTTTAGTATTTGGACCCATAGGAGTGTCAATGGGTCGACATCACATCATTTCTGTCTCCTCAAAAATGTCTAAAGCATACTTGCGTTGAGAAATAACAATACCTGATCTGGACTGTGCAGCCTCAATACCTAGAAAGTATTCAGTCTGCCAAGGTCGTTAGTCTGGAAATGTTGAAAGGGATGTTGCTTCAAGTTAGTGATACCCTCTTGATCATTGCCAGTGATACAATATCGTCAACATAAACAACCAGATAAATACACAAATTTGGTTCAGAATTGCGATAAAACACTGAATGATCAACAACTCCACTACGAATCATGCCAAACTCCTGAATCATTGTGCTAAATTTTCCGAACCAGGCTCGAGGGGATTGTTTCAAACCATAGAGTGACTTGCGCAATCGACATACAAGGCTACTACACTCCCCCTGAGCAACAAAACCAGGTGGTTGCTCCATATAGACTTCTTCCTCAAGATCACCATGCGGAAAAGCATTCTTAATGTCCAACTGATAAAGAGGCCAATGACGAACGACAGCCATATAGAGAAAAAGACAGACGGTTGTTATTCTAGCCACGGGAGAAAAAGTGTCACTATAATCAAGCCCAAATATCTTTGTATACCCTTTGGCAACAAGGCGAGTGATAAGAATCGGGTTATGTTAATAAACAAGAAAATAATGCGGAAGCAAAAATCTTAAGATTAAAGACAAGAAATTAAAGATAGATGAAATTTGAGAATAAATCCCTAATTTTGAGATGAAGTGCTAAGAATCCTAATTGATCTTAGTATTCAAAATTAGTGGATTTAAGACTAATTATGATACTAATAGAGTCAATTTAAGAACTTAGATCCATAGGTGATCTAGACCCCTATTTTGAAGAAATTAAAGACAACAATTAGTATAAGATTAATCACCTTCTTTAATTAACTTTAATAGAAACCAAAGATAACAAGTTAAGAATTAATCTTACCTCCTAAAGAATCGTTCTTATAAGGTTGTAAGATAAATCCCAAGTAGTCACACACAAAGGTGTAAATAAGAGAAACTTTCAATTAATAATAATGTTGTCTGCTTGAAAATAACAAAATCCATCTCTATATATAGAGAAGAAAAAAACTATCCCAAATAGCATGAGATTAGAGTCTAACTTTATCAAATCTAACTAGGACTAGGAAAAAGCTATCTCAAATAGCATGAGATTAGGATCTACTTTTATGAAAATAATAAATAAATCCTACTAGGACTAGGAAAGCATGTAAAAATAATACCAAAAATTCTCCCCTAAGAAAATAAGGAAAAGTTTCCAAATTTACTCACAACCCGTATGGGCCTAATCTTCTTCCTTTTGGGCTTGGACTTGAATCATGAAATGTGTAGCACTTTGCCCATTCTTCTCCATAATTCTTGGACTCGTTCTTGGGCTCTTCTTCCATCATAAGCATCTTCTTGATTTTGCATTGAAACCCAATAATCTGAGCTTGAGGCTTTGACGAAGGTTTCTTAGGACTTTAATAGCATCATCATTGCCCATGGAGCTATCATCCCCCTCTTCTTGAAAAGAATTCATCCTCAAATTTGATCCTCCATCAAACAAAGATAGGTCAGCAACATTGAAAGTAGCACTTATTTGATAGTTATCGGGTAGATCCAGCTTATAAGCATTGTCTCTAATACGCTCGAGCACTTTGAAGGGTCCATCGCCTCTAGGATGCAATTTCGACTTTCGTTTGAAAGGAAACCTTTCTCTGCTCATATGAATCCAAACTGTCCCCAGGCTGAAATATGACTTGTTTTCACCCTTTGTTTCTTCTTAAAGCAAATTGCTCATTCCTTTTTTCAATGGACAATCTAGTTCGCTCATGTATTTTTCTTGTCATCTCAGATTTATTCTTCCCATCAAGACTAGCAATATCATTAGTAGGCAATGGCACTAAATCAAGGGGGTAAGGGGATTAAAACCATAAACAACTTCAAAAGGAGTTGACCCAGTAGAAGAATGAATAGTTCTATTATAAGCAAATTCCACCAATGGCAAGTGATCCTCCCAAGAAGTTAATTTACCTTTCAAAACAGCCCTCACTATGTTACCTAGTGTTCTATTAATCACCTCAGTTTGCCCATCAGTTTGTGGGTGACAAGAAGTAGAAAATAACAATTTGGTTCCCAACCTTCCTCAAAGAACACGCCAAAAGTGTCTCAAGAACTTAACATCTCTATCACTAATAATAGTTCTTGGAATGCCATGTAATTTCACAACTTCTTTAATAAACAGATCAGCCACATGAGAAACATCATTAGTTTTCAAGCATGGAATGAAACGAGCCATCTTAGAGAATCTATCCACCACAACAAAAATGCTATCTTTACCATTCTTTGTTTTTGGTAAACCTAAAGCAATATCCATAGAGATATCTATCCAAGGTGAAATTGGAACAGGTAAAGGTGTATAAAACCCATGTGGTAAGACCCTAGACTTGGCGTGTTTACATTCTAAACATTGTGCACAAAATTTTTCTACATCCTTGCGCATGCCAATCCAAAAGAAATTTTCAGCAAGTATTTCTAAGGTCTTTGGCACTCCAAAGTCTCCCATAAGACCCCCACAATGTGCTTCTCTTACAAAAACTTCACTCAATGAGCATATTGGCGCACACAATTTATTTTCCTTGAAAAGAAACCTATTACTCAGGGTGAACTTCTCAAAGGGTCCCTTCAAACATGCAGCATAAGCAACTTTAAAGTCTGAATCATCAACATACAGACCTTTAATGTGATCAAATCCCATTAGCTTAGAAACATGAGTAGAAACAAGAACGTACCTTCTGGATAATGCATCAACCACCACGTTGTCCTTACCTTGTTTGTATGAAATCATATAAGGAAACATCTCAATGAACTCCACCCACTTTGCATGTCGCTTACTCAATTTAGCTTGGCTTTTCAAGTGTCTCAATGATTCGTGGTCAGTCTTTATCACAAACTCCCGTGATCACAAATAATGTTGCCAAGTAGCCAAAGCCGTTACCAAGGCGTACAACTCCCGATCATACGTAGAATAATTCAATGTAGCTCCACTCAATTTCTCACTGAAATATGCAATAGGCTTAGAATCTTCCATTAGAACGGCCCCAATGCCTTTTCCACCAGCATCACATTCAATTTCGAAAGACTTGGAAAAATCAGGTAATTGCAACAAAAGGGCAGAACACAACTTATCTTTCAAGACATTAAATGCATACTCTTGTTCTTCTCCTGGGTTAAAATTCTTATCCTTTTTAATGACTTCAGTTAAGGGTGAAACAATTGTACTAAAGTCCCTTACAAATCTCCGGTAGAAGCTAGCAAGCCCATGAAAACTCCTAACTTCTATCACACTCTTAGGTGTAGGCCATTCTTTTATTGCTTTAATTTTATCTCTGTCAACTTCAACACCATTGGAGTTAACAACAAAACAAAGAAAGATTACCTTATCAACACAAAACGTGTATTTTGTGAGATTAGCATACAATTGTTGCTCTCTTAGCACTTGAAAAACTAACCTCAAATGTTCCAAATGTTCTTCAAGAGAGGTAGAAAAGATCATAATATCATCAAAATAGACCACCACAAATTTTCCATGAAAATCCTTAAAGATATGGTTTATTAGCCTCATGAAAGTACTAGGTGCATTAGTTAAGCCAAACTGCATCACTAACCACTCATACAAACCATACTTAGTTTTGAAAGCAGTTTTCCATTCATCTCGCGGGTTCATTCGGATTTGGTGGTATCTATTTTTTAAATCAATTTTAGAAAATATCTTAGAGCCATGCAATTGGTCAAGCATATCAATTAGGCGAGAAATAGGATGACGGTACTTTACCGTTATTTTGTTGATGGCGCGACAATCCCCACACATCCTTAAAGTACCGTCCTTTTTTGGTACCAAGAGTACAGGAACAGAGCATGGGCTCATACTTTCTCTAACAAATCCCTTTTCAAGCAACCTTTCCACCTGTCTTTGTAGTTCCCTTGTTTCCTTGGGATTGCTTCTATAAGTGGGCCTATTCGGAAGTTGAGATCCAGGTACAAAGTCAATTTGATGTTCTATGCCCCTCAAAGGAGGTAAGCCTTTAGGGCAGGAAAGATATCATCAAAATCTTGCAAAAACTTTGAAATAGCACTAGGTAAAGAAGGAGTTAAATCATTAGTGTTGATCATAACTTCCCTATAAGTAAGTAGGACAATAGGCATCCCCTCATTTTTCGCAAGTAAACACTCTTTGGCTTTTGCAAGACACACTATTTTGTCACCCTTAGCCGTCTTTCTCTCACCTATTCTTTCTTCTTTATCACTGTCTTTTGTTGATCCCTTCCCATGTTTTCCCATTGTTTCTTTCAATCTTTGTTGGCCTTCATACACTTGGGAAGGAGTTAAGGGTGCAAGAATAAACTTCTTCCCCTTATGTTCAAGAGAGTACTTATTTCTCCTCCCATCATGGATGGCATATCTATCATATTGCCAGGGTCGACCCAACAAAATATGACAAGCTTGAATTGGTACAACATCACAGAGAACTTAATCAGAATACTCCCCAATAGAAAAGGAAATCATGCATTGTATTCTCATCTTGAGCTCTCCACATTCATTCTACCATTGGAGCTTATAATTTCCCTTACGTTTTGTGCATGGAATTCCTAATTTTTCCACCGCGTATGCACTCAACACATTAGCACAACTACCATTGTCGATAATCATTGAGTAAATTCTACCCTTTATCCCACATCGTGTATGAAAAAAAATTTCTCGTTGTGCCTCATCAAGCTCTCCCATATTAATGTGCATAAGATGCCTAACTACCCCTAAAATTTTTCCTCATTATGAGCAGCCATATCTATTCTGTCTTTACTCCCAACACCCTTTTCTTCTTCTTCTTCTTCTACTTTTTCACTTTTTTCACTCTCATATTCCCCATTATCTTTAATGATGATAACTCTTTTATTTGGACACTCAAACGCCTTATGTCCCTTCCCTTGACACTTATGACATTGTATAGCACTAGAAGAAGTAGAAGTTTTTGAGTTGAAAGCCTTACTCCATCTTTGGCCTCCAATTTACCTTTGCCCTTATCATGTTGTGATTTAGGCATAGTTTTATCCTCATAGATTGTCCATGGCTTCCTTGGGGTTGTAGTAGGCCGATTTTTCCATGAGCTAGTTTGTTGCTTCCTTTTATTCTGTTTTTCTACCTTTACAGCCAACTCTACTAACTCGTCTTAATCAACATATTGTTGCAATTCTACTACATCGGCAATTTCTCCATTTAACCCATTAAGAAACCTAGCCATAGTGGCCTCCTTGTCCTCATTAAAATTTGCTTTGGATCATAGCCATATCCATAGCCTTAAAATAATCATCCACAGACATAGAGCCTTGCCTCAAATTTTGAAGGCGTTTTTGCAGATCTCTTTGAAAGTGTGATGGCACAAAGCGCTTCCTCATAACCCTCCTCATCTCATCCCATGTTGCAATAGGAAGCTCTCTGTTGTCTAATCTCTCTCTGCTAAATTTCTTCCACAAACTAGCAGCATCGTCTGAAAACTCAACTACAGCAAGTGTAACTTTCTTAATTTCAGAGTAGTTATGACAGTCAAAGATAGCCTCTACCTTTCTCTCCCAATCAAGATATAAGTCTGGATCTTTCATTCCTTTGAAAGCAGGCATCTTCATCTTAATGCTACTAAGATTGTTATCTTCAACCCTAGCTCGTGATGCTCTCCTTTCGTTTCTCCTTTGGTAAGCTTCCTCCAATTCATCCTCATAGTCGCCAAAAGAATTCTCATCTTGTTGGAACTGAGGAGCTCGAACTGCTTGTCTCCTAACTTGAGGCATCAGGTTTTGACGCATTCTCCTTACATCGGCCATGTTCATCGGGTTAGGAGGATTGTGGGTCACCTCCAATGCATCAAGTCGCGCGGAAATCTTTCTACGTGCATTGACTATGTCATTGTTTTGAGTCCCAGCATCAGTATTCTTTCTGGTTTGAGACATCTCCAAAAGTTAGAAAACAAAAAATCTCAATTTGACCCTTTTTTTTTTATCTCACCCCTTTTGCCTTTTCCAATCAAATTACAATCTTTGGTCCTTTAGGATTTGTATATTAGAGAGAAAAAGAAATTACCAACTCCCAGACGAATTGGGTTTGGTGAGACAAGAAAAAAAAACAATTTAAAAAAAAATTCTCAATTTCCCCACTTCTTAATTTTCCTTCTTGATGTTGAAAAACAAGAAACACAATAAATTTGGAATTTCTTGATTTGCAAGCAACCTTTTTTTTCTTTTTAATCTATTAAAAGGGGAAAGAAAAGTAAAGAGATTTTTTTTGGGGGGGGGGGTTACGAAACTCCTAAGAACTATCAAGAACGGAACCTTGATAGAACCACTCTGATATCACTTGATAAGAATCGGGTTACATTAATAAACAAGAAAATAATGCGGAAGCAAAAACCCTAAGATTAAAGACAAGAAATTAAAGATAAATGAAATTTGAGAATAAATTCCCAATTTTGAGATGAAGTGCTAAGAACCCTAATTGATCTTAGTATTCAAAATTCGTGGATTAAGACTAATTATGATACTAATAGAGTCAATTCAAGAACTTAGATCTAAAGGTGATCTAGACCCCTATTTTGAAGAAATTAAAGACAACAATTAGTGTAAGACTAGTCACCTTTTTTAATTAACTTTAATAGAAACCAGAGATATCGAGTTAAGAATTAATCTTACCTCCTAAAGAATCATTCTTATAAAGTTGCAAGATAAATCCCAAGTAGTCACACACAAAGGTGTAAATAAGAGTAACTTTCAATTAATAATAATGTTGTCTGCTTGAAAATAACAAAATCCATCTCTATATATAGAGAAAAAAACCTATCCCAAATAGCATGGGATTGGGGTCTACCTTTATCAAATCTAACTTGGAGTAGGAAAAAGCTATCCCAAATAATATGGGATTAGGATCTACTTTTATGAAAATAATAAATAAAATCCTATTAGGACTAGGAAAGCATGTAAAAATAATACCAAAAATTCTCCCCTAAGAAAGTAAGGAAAAGTTTCCAAATTTACTCACAACCCATATAGGCCCAATCTTCTTTCTTTTGGGCTTGGACTTGAATCATGAAATATGTGTAGCACTTTGCCCATTCTTCTCCATAATTCTTGGACTTGTTCTTGGGCTCTTCCTCCATCATAAGCATCTTCTTGATTTCACATTAAAGCCCAATAATCCGAGCTTGAGGCTTTGACGAAGGTCTTCTTAGGGCTTCAATAGCATCATCATTGCCCATGGAGCTATCAGCGAGCCTTTAGCCAATCAACCTGACCATTTGGACCAATTTTGACTGTATAAACCCAACGGCAACCAACCGCATATTTACCTGCAGGAAGGGAAACAAGCTCCCAAGTACCACTCGTATGTAAAGCAAACATTTTATCAATCATAGCTTGTTTCCATCCTGAATGGAAAAGTGCTTTACATGTAGTCTTAGGGATGGAAATAGAGGACAAAGATGATACAAAAGCATAATGGGGTGATGACAGACGATGATAACTCAAGAAAGTATAATGTGGGTTAGTATTACGAGTGGATCTTATACCTTTTTGAAGTGTAACTGATTGGCTAGGAGGAGACAGGTCCGCTGTAGGGGAAGTATCAGGTGCATGACATGAATCATCTAGGACTAATGCTGGACGCGGGCGGCGGTGATAAGTCAAAAGTGGTGGCATTGCATTTGGAGATGGAGAAGTAACAATAGATTCTTCAAAGATTAGTTCAAAGATTGGTGTGGGTAAGACTGGAGGTATGGGTAAAACCTCAGATATATCAAGATGAGCAGATGATGTATAGTAAGGTTGAGATTCAAAGAATGTGACATCGGCGGGCATAAGGTAGCGATCCAGATCAGGTGAATAGCAGCGATACCTTTTTTGAACTCGAGAGTAACCAAGGAAGACATATTTGAGAGCACGAGTGGCTAATTTATCTTTTTCTGGGGCTAAGTTATGAACAAAACAAGTGCTTCCAAAAACACGAGGGGGGATAGAGTAGAGATGTGATTGAGGAAATAGTATGGAATGGGGAACCTGATTTTGAATCGAAGATGATGACATTCTATTAATGAGATAACAAGATGCGACGATTGCATCACCCCAAAAATGTAGCGAAACATGGGATTCCATGAGAAGAGTGTGAGTTGTCTCAATTAGATGTCTATTTTTCCTTTCTGCTATATCGTTCTGTTGAGGGGTGTGTGGACATAATGTCTGATGAATAATTCCTTGGTGAGTCATAAACTCCTGAAACTGGGAGTATAAGTATTCTAAGGCATTATCACTACGAAAAGTACAAATGGAAACACCAAATTGATTTTGTATTTCGGCATAAAAACTTTTGAATATAGGAAATAACTCAGAACGATCTTTCATTTGGAAACCCAAGTGCACCATGAAAAATCATCAATGAAACTACCAAAGTAACGAAATCCTAAGGGTGAACTAGCTCTACTAGGATCCCAAATATCAGAATGAACTAATGAGAAACTAGACTCTGAACGACTCTCAATACTACGTGAAAATATAACACAGGTATGTTTTCCAAGTTGACTGGACTCACAATCTAATGTGGATAAACTAGACAAACTGGGCACCATTTTCTGTAGCTTGGATAGACTAGGATGTCCCAAACTGTTGTGAATAAGTTCCGGTGGGTCTGCTACGGAACATGTTGTGAAGGAATTTGAAGAGGTAAGATGGTAAGGCCTTGTGATTCATGTCCTATGCCAATCGTCTGTCCCGTACTGCGGTCCTGCATTACAAAAGAATCATCTTATCATCAAAAAAAGTTATACTACAATGAAGGGCACGTGTCAAACGACTAACGGATGCAAGATTAAAAGGACAACTAGGAACATAAAGAACAGAGTCTGGAGTGACAGAAGATAGGGGTTTGGCTTGTCCAACTCCTTTTGGTTTTGTTCGAATCCCATTGGCTAAAGTAATAGCAGGAAGAGATTGTGAATAAACAATATCAGACAAAAGTGACTTGTTATCAGAAATATGATCAGAAGCACCTGAGTCCACAACCCATGATCCAAAGGTTGGAGATTGTGCAGTTGAGACTATTGATAGAGATGTATGCTTACTTGCTCGATACTGAAGATACTCATGATATTCCTTATCAAATAAATACACTCGTTGATCACCTGAGGTGTTAGACTGAGCAACATGAATATTTTTAGATGGTTGACCACGCAAAGAATAGTATATCCCACGAGTATGTCCAAGCCTATTACAATAACTATACTTAGGTCGAGAATAGCATACATCACAAGTATGTCCAAACCTTTTACAATAACTACACCTAGGTCGGGATCTTCCAAATCAGCCTCCCCCTCGTCGATTCTTCATGGATTGTGACGTTTGATTGTCTGATCTCCTCATTAAGGGTTCAGATGTAATCATAGGATTAAATAGAGAAAAAAAAATTCAGCCACCGTAAAATTGGGTTAGTCACCAAAAAATTTGTCAGTCGCTGGAAAATTCGATTTGATTGCCGAAAACAAACTGGAATCAAGAAATAGCTCAAGGGACAGCCTTGGAATGAAGAGGCAACCTCACTGGAAAGAGGAATCTTGCCGGAAAAAAAATAAAGTCGCCAAAATTAGGGTTCCGACGATCGGAATTGGGAAAAGGTAATTGGTCGGATCGGAATAACTGGGCGACTTTAACAGAAAAAGAACTCAAAAATTTGATCAGAAATTGGCTCACACGTCGGCGCATGATACAGATCTCGCCAGAATTTCAGAACTCTTGCAGGCGCGTGTGGGCGCATGGCTGATATTTTTCCGACGGTTTTGGTCGGGTTTTTGTCGCCTGAGCTTCCCGATCCTCTTGGTGGTGTTGTATTTTTCACACAACCCACAGAATAAAAAAATAACACAAATCAGTCACGGGAATTGACGCACGGTGACTGAGTTTTCTTTTCAGTTTCTCACAAACTCTCTGATACCATGTGAGTAATAATGGAGAAAAATATTATTAAATTCTTGTCTACATAATTACATTGACACCCTATTTATAGACACTACAATACAATCTTTTTTGAAGTAGAATTAGGATTTTGTATACTATTTCTATTTCCACTCATATTCTAATAGTTTTTCAACAACTAAATGTGCAAAATTTATTTATTTATATATATAATAAAAATACAATTCAAATAAAAAATTAATTATATATTAAAAAATATTTAATTTAATACGATAAAATTATTATTTGATTGAAAAAAAAATTACTCTCTCCGTCCCATTTTATGTGTCGCCATTTGACTAGGTACGGAGTTTAAGAAATAAGGAAAAACTTGGTAAAGTTTACCAAATTATCCTTTATCAAAAAATGTGCCAATATCTTTTTTTTTAATTAAGTGGGACCAATAAGGGTAAAAGGGTAATTATGCCTTTAAAAAGTTGCCAAATAAGGAAAGGCGACACTTGTTTTGGGACGGATTAAAAAGGAAATGATGACACATAATTTGGGACGGAGGGAGTATTTTTGTTAGTGATAACAGAGATGGTTTGTATCGGTGTTGGTGGTGGTAATGATTGATGTTAGTGACTAATAATATTGGTGGTGATAGTTGTGATGGTAGAGATGGTTGGTATTGTAGTGACTATTATGACGGTGGCGATTGGTAATTGTGATGTGAAGTTAGTTGATGTTAGTTATTGGAGGTGTTGATTGTGATGGCTGAAAATTGAATGCATAATGTTTGATGATGTGTTGGGGGTAGCTGGAGATGTTGTTAGCTGTGATAGTGTTGATGGTTGTTAGTAGAGATAGATTGTAGTGATGGTGGTAAAGGTGGCGATACTACTGACAATGATAGTCGTCAGTCGTGGTGGCCGAAGAATGTATGGAGGTTAATTATGTGTTAGTGGTAGTTAGCGGTAGATGAGTTGGTAGGTAGTAGGGATCGATCGGTAATGGTTGATGATGGTGGTGGTGTTGGAAATGACGTTAGCATTCGCGGTGGCGGTGGCGGTATGTATATAAGTAGAACAATGTAGGTGGTAGGTTTTGTAACGGCTGACAATAGTGGTTGGTAGTGATATTATTGTCAGCGGTGGCTGTGATGGTGGAAGTGGTTGATGATGGCAGTTGATGGTAGTGGTTGGTGGTTGACAAAAATGGTGGTGGTAGAGGTGGTAGTGGTGGTGGCGGGTGATGGTGAATATCATCCAACACAAGAATACCTCTTAATGAATGACATTAATACTTGGTTCCAGATCTGAATGATTAAAAACCTATTCAAACCTATTAAGAGTTAAAATTTTAATTAAAAAGCAAATGCACTTAATGGTCTGACGTCTGAACCATTCAGATTTAGACCTCCATTAAGTGCAAACAAATGAGGCCTAAGGATCTTTGTCGATTAAGGTACTTCTTGGGCATTAAGGCTGCTCAATCCAAAATACGAATTGTCATTTCACAAAGCAAGTATACACTTAATATTTTGAGGAGATAGGAATGACACATTGTAGTCCTATTGATACTCCAATGAATCCAACTGTTAAGCTCCAACCAGGTTAGCGGGAGCTTATCAATCATCCTGGAAGATAGAGTAGGTTGGTAGGAAAGTTGAACTATGTCACTGTGACTCAACTTGACATTGGCTTCCCAGCTAGTGTAAGTCAGTTTGTGGGTTCCCGTTGTAACATCCATCAGAATGCAGTTATTCACATTCTTTAATACACAAAATATTCTCCGGGGAAATGACTATTTTACGATGACCAAGGACATGAGAAAATTGTTGAACATGTAGATTGACAGGGTCATTCTATAATAGATGATCCGCTTCTAGATACTGTGTTCTAGTTGGGAAAAATTTCAGTGTCTTGGAAAACTAGAAAACAACATGTGGTTGCTAGATCTAATGTAGAAACAATAGTGGTCTATGGAAGTGGTGACACATGAACGCATATGGATCAAGCAATTATGAAGGAGTTGAAATTTGGCGAGATTAAAGATATGAAACTTGTATGTGACACTGAAGCCGCAATTCATATTACATCGAATCCAGTGTTTCACAAGAGAACCAAACACAAAGATTCATTGTCATTTAGTCCGAGATAAGGTAATCTCAGGAGACATTGTCTCAAGGTTCGTGTGGTCAAATGATCAGCTTGTTGAGATATTCACCAAGTCCCTAGTCCCTAGCCGGTCCTAGGATGGGTTATATATGTAGCAAACTTACAACAACATACCCAGTGTATTCCCACAAAGTGGGGTCTGGGGAGGTAAAGTGTACCTAGTCCATACCACTACCTCAGATGAAGTAGAGAGACTTGTTTCGATAGACCCCCGGCTCATAACAGATAACAGTATATAAAACAAAAAATATAAAAGCACACAACAAAACTATAACATACTGCTAAATAATAAAGGAAACAAGACACCCACAAGGTAATACTATAAAATCAAATACATCACCGAAACACCATGAACAAGAAATTCCAGGCGCAGATACAAACCAAGCACTCATCCCTACTATCACGGCCGAACTCCTATAGAATATATGTAAATATAGTAGATATCTTATTTTACTCCTATTGTAATTAAGTATTGATTTTTATTGATTTCCTTTCCTTTTAAGACATGTAAAAATAGTTATTTAAACTACAATAGCTTGAGGGAATAATCAAGCCAAGTTCCTCTCTTTTTCTCTTTTGTTTTCACATTATTTATGGTTTTTCTCATAATTTACATACATTATCTTTAACTATCTTAATCAAGATACGTTTTGCAGGCTCAGTCAAATATAATTTCGAAGGAAATACACTCCATTGACATAAATCCATCTTGCCAACATCAACTGGCGTTTCATCTTGACGATGGTTGGTGAGTTGGAAAGGAAATGCATAGACATTCTTTCATTTTATTTCTTGATGCATTTTTATGCCCAATGTGCTGAATCATAGATTGCTTATTGGATGGCTTTCTCTGTTGGTATCGGAATGCATTCTATTGATGTCAGGTCATTCACATACTTTTTGTTTAACAGAGAAGTTACTGAAATATTTTTGGTAGAACTCTTGTAATGTGATGGTGGTGTCAATAAGATTATTATAAACTTGAGGTGGAGTAGGAAACTGACTGAGTCATGATCAAGGATTTTCACATGACCCATACACGCTTAGCATGCTTCCAAGGCTTTGCTGTTGCGTTTTTCTGAGTATTCCTGCATGAAAGCATCTGACATATCACATTGCATTCTGAAGGAAATAATATCTGGTATTTTCATATTTTGTGAAATAAGATATTAGCTCATAGCACAAGATATTCACATTCTAGGGAAAACTGGTATAGAGGGAAAAGAAGTTTAAAAGATCCTTGCATGACATCTTTTAGCAAGTACCAACCCTTTACATGGTCTCGTGGTTGTCATTTGTTAGACCAGAAAAACTTCCATCATGTAAGTTGCATTATATCATTTTTAACCTCCCATGTGAGAAATATAAGAGAAGAATATTATTGAATTGTTGTCTCAACATTATTGAGACCCTATTTATAGACACTACATTCCAATTCTTGTCCAAGTAGGACACTACATTAATGTCCTTTTCCAACAAGGATTCTATATACTATTCCTGTTCCTACTCCAATTCTAACAGATACAAATACTTCGAAATGGTTTAATTCAAGGATTGAACGCAATATATTTCCACGTCTTTTATGGTGTCCCCATAATCTTCGCAGACTACAGCTGTGCTCCCTTAAGATTAAAAGCAGTGTCTTGGGTCGGTTTTTTCTTCTTAGGTCTGTTTTTTCTTCTTTCTTTTACTAATGGATATCTGAAGTTAAATCAAACTAGACGAGTAAGTTTCCTAAAACCCAAATACTTTAAAAGAAGCAAACAAAAACGTATTGATGAACATTTATATCAAAGTTTGTTACCTCTGTATAGACATGATTAGCATGGCCCCTGCGCAAGGATGATACAGAAAAATCGAGAAATGGTATAGACTTAAAACGGCCAGACGTATAATTAGTGATTCCTTATTACAGGGGCAACATTAGTGTCTTACTTGGTCTAGTTATTGGATTTTATAAACTGTTAGTATTTCCATTTAGCTATTTTTGGTATAATATACAACTTTATATTTGCGTATGCTTGCAAGTTGAAACCAAGAATGTGGCCTAATCGTCAATGAAATGGGTGCATACTTTAGACCCTAGGGTTCAAATTCCAGCCGAGATAAAGATACTAGTTGATTTCTCTCCATCTATCTAAGCCTTGGAGGGCAGAGCGATCCAACACCTATGTTGGTGTTAGGAAGCAGGTAAACAGTTGAATAATCGAGGTTCGGATAAGATGGCGTGGACTCTGGACACCACCATTACTAAAAAGAAAAGAAGAAATCATGTATGTTTCAGATGTTGAATATTCATGTATTAAGTCTCTTTTATGAGAATTGTTAGATGATTATATGCAAAAAAGATGGTGCATGATGGACTGGTGGAAGTGTTAATATACCTTCAGCTCCTTATTCTTAGTAGGCATTTGGACATGCGATTTCATCTTGTAATTTGAAATCATGAGATGAAATCAACGTCTGGACATGCGATTTCATAGCATGATTGCAAATCATGGGATGAAACCCCAAATTCCAAATCATGATTTCAACTCTTGTTAAATACAAAATTTGACCCACAAGTTTATATGTTTTTTTTTAAAAACCATCATTTTATATCTACCAATCATGTTACCAACCATTCATTTCTGATCGAGAAGTGCATGTTCAACGTGAGGAGATTGTCCATACTATGTGGGAGGATTATATTATGAGTAGTACACTACAACCCATGTTCAATTTTACTTTTTACTGAACTAAAGTTCGATCAATAAGTATTTTTTTTAAAGAATAGTTTTGTGATAGTGTATTATACTTTGTTTTGAACTTTTGCTTATTTGGTAAGATTGTTAAAGAGTTGGGGCAATTTTGATAGTTTTCACAATTTATGAGGTTGTTATTTTTATAAGAAAAAATACAACTTAAGAAATCCAAATTGCATGTCCAAACAAAACTTCAACTTCATTTCAAATGATTTCATATCATGATTTAGAATCATGGTTTCATCCCGCATGGCCAAACGGGCCCTTGGACAAATTTTTATGTTGTCACCCCCTCTTGCACATAAAGATCGTGTTGATAAGTTCTTCATTAACTGGACTAGATAAGTCAGCAGGACGCGATTATTTTGTCAAAATAAAACACCCAACATAGGATCTGTTCCTGATGAGATTGCCAGAGTTAACATTACAGGCTTCTGCTACTTTTACTAGATCATTTTTTCAGAATATACCTTTGTACTTTTGGCATCAAGCAGCCTTAAATATTTCATACATATCTCGAATACACATGCTAAAGTGTAAAGCAAGCGGATGCAATCAAAGAGCAATCACCACTTTCTCCTGTCTGTTAATATATACTTGTGTCCAATATTTATTCCTTAAGTACTGATTATTAGCTATTATCAGTAATCAAATGCGGCACACTACCAATTACCAAAATTTTGGTTCTGACTTCTTTTGCCACAAATGCATATGCCACTCCTCAGTTGTTTGAAGTCTTGTTTTTTTACAGGTCAGGTGTTTTGGATGTCCATAGTTTGAAAGTCACACATATTCATTGTCCCCCTCCGCCTTGGTTGTGAGTAAAAGGCATTTCTAGTTCACAGTGTTTGTAAATGAAGATCTGTTTACTACTTTTGTCTTAAAATATTTTTATATTCTTTCTGAGTATAGGGATGACTTCAGTGATTTGTCTAACTTACGTTGTTTACGGAAACCTTCATGGCTACCAGCATATCCTGTAAGACTAATCCTTCTGCTGCACATACTCTTTTGGTTCCCCTTGAGTTATATTAATGCACAATAGGTCCATTTTTGTTAAGCTGGTTCTTCGGAGAAGCTATTCTGTCAAAAATGATGGTTCTTTTATCTTAAAATATCAGATAATATATGCGTATGGTAGTTGCTTATAGTGATGTTTTAATCTCATATAACACTTGCCTCGACAAGTATTGACTAATGGTATGGAAAGGGGCTTTGTCCCTAATTTATTATCTGTTTGAAAGTTGACGGAATGAGCGAATTCAGTTGGCTGTTACTTTTTCTAGGGGAGTGGTCAATTTATATCCTATTTTATATGGTATTTAATCCACTTAATAGGAAGTCCTTTGGCATCGTTAAGTACTAGGAATTCCAAAAAGTGAATAACATAAGAGAACTCATGAGAGGTAGCAGCAGATGATAGTAGGCTTTCTTTTCTCCATTTTTAATTTAAAATCTTAAACTTTACTAGTGTTTTCCGTTGATTTTGTCCCTAGCCATCATGCTGATATTTTGATCATATCCCATGCATAACATCATGACAGGGAATGCCGTTCAAAATGGCTTGTTTACTTCTATAATACGGATGGTGAGAGAAATTGGTTTTTACTTTTTATTTGACTGCATTAAACCAGCATCGGTTAATTGTGCACGAGGAAACTAGATGGAAGATACTGATATTTGGGGGAACATTATATCTCAGTGGATTGTTTATGAGTCTGTTTCCCTGTTTCAAAGGCGGATTTACAATGATGTGGATCATCTTTTTACATCTTCTGTTCATGTTTCATATTGGATGGGCCTGGGGGATGGAGGAAGGGGGAGAAAGTGCTTTCTGAATGCTGTTTGGAGATGATATGCTCTTCGATTTTTGCATGGAACATACACCTCAGAGAATTATGTAAAGTGAAACTGATGATCTGGTTATTGTTTACAGCTTACCCTCCTTTGGTTATTGGTGTTTGATTTATGTAAAATACAGAGACAATGGAGCAATCTCCTTTCGTATTATTCCAAGGGAGAGTTATTTGCAGGTGTAGAAGTAAATTTATCTTAGGAAACAAAATTTAGAAGATTCCTAATAGCTCTACCTGTGTATACCATATGAAGATATGTCTGCGTACATTCTGTAACAATTTACATATAGTTTGCTTCAAGTAGAATCTTCTGCTAAAAAGGAGTTGAATCTTTTGCTGCAATGTGAATTGTTATTTTCTACTGAAATTTCTTTTACTGCAGATTTATGTGGTTGGATCATTGTCAAGTAATGGGCTCTATCTTTTGGATTTCTATCCAGATTGTAGCTCCCCTTGCCATGTCGATTTCAAGTAATTTTAAGTTTTTTTTCTTTCCTTCGATATATTTGCATTAGATGGCCATAGTGGACTCTTATGGTTTTCTGTTTTTTACTTTCAAGGTTCTTGATGCAGATCTTTTCATATAATTTCTTTAATGGCCATAGTGGATTGTTTTGATTTTATGTTCTTACAATACAACCCTTGTAGTGGGGCCCTTCCCCGGACCCTGCGCATAATGGGAGCTTTAGTACACCAGGCTGCCCCTTTTTTAACTTTCGATGTACTTGATGCTAATCTTTACATATTATTGCGTGTCGTCTTAGATTCTTAACAGGCCAACATGAAAAAATCTGAGGATTCAGGATGTGTTTGGTATGAAGGAAAATGTTTTTCATGAAAAATATTTTCGTAAAAAATGTTTTCTTGAAAAACAAGTTGGTTTCTTACTTATTTTCTAGTGTCTAGTGAGTAAGCAAAAAAATATTATCCCAAGAGTATTTATATGTATTCTAGCAAAGAACTATCCGATGGGATGAGGTGGGCAGCAGGGGTTTGGGGATGGCAGGGGGGATGGTCAAGGGGTGGGGGTTCGGGCCGTTGGGTGGGTGAGGAGGAGATAATGAACTTGGAATATCACTTATGGAATTTGTTTTCCCTACTTTCATGGAAGTCATTTTCGTCATTTCAAAGGAACTTGTGTTTATAGAGAAAAAGTTTTCCAAAACATTTTGACCAACCAAACATGGAAAAATTGAAAAAAATTTCTTGAGAAATTTTCTTCCATACCAAACGCACCCTCAATGTTGTTCATTTGCTTTGAGAATACGGCTTATATGGGTATTCTTCTTATAGTGAGGAGATGCAAGAGCTTTATGGAGTAAAGAGCCAGCATAAGCAAAATCAATTCGTTCCAACAACAGAAGGTGTTACTGCATGTATTGCTCATCCCTCAAGTGGAACCATTTTGGTTGGAACTGAGGTCTGTATGCTGCGATTCACCTTACTTGATGGACCTTATTTGCTGGTTATGCTTAAAATACTTCTGTATATATCAAACCTTTGTACCTCATGTCATTATATTGCGGTATTTTTGTCCCACTTTGTATTACATTAGTTCTATTTTGACACATTGCATAATGTTTTTTAACAGTAATGAATCTTTTCATGGATGGCAAACCTGCACTGAGCAAGTTCTATAAAAAGAAATTATGAGTTTTGCAACTCCCTTATCATGTCTAACATTTTTGTTCAAGGCTAAGTATGTTTGTCCTTCTGTCATTAAAAATTTAACTGTTCCTTTCTAGCCAAATAGTCCACCAGATGACGTGTGATGTAGTGTTCCAAGTCGTCTTCTTGTTCACTCCCTTTCTTTCCAGCAATGCTGTAGGTCTAAAGTGGAGTTGGACATGGACCAGCAAAGGCCAAAAATTGCAAATTAACATGCACCAAAGCTGATATATATGACCTTGCAATGCATAAAAAGATGGCAGATGCCTTCAGGATATTCTTCACATATGTTGCAGATGGTGTTACACCATGCCATTTATTATGTCTTTTATATACCACTTTCTCAAGTTTCAAGAATTTCAAATAATCAGTTTTGGTGCATGTTTTTTTTATTGTATCTTTTGATTAATTCACTTATACAATTACATACATAATACACAAGTCAATGATTTTTTAAGGACAACGAGGAGCCTAAGCAGCCACCCAATCCAGCAGATGAGGGACAGTTGGCTGTAGACTCCAATCCTCCCACCTTTCTTCAGTTTCTAGTGAATCTTCCGGTGGTTTTCTGATGCAGTTCCTTTGGAGGCAGCTGTGCCCTTAATTGCTTTGTCTGTACAACAATACAATCTCCATCTCTTTATAGTCAAAGCCTAAGTTATTCTGACACTATTTCGAAGTGATTGCAATTTTAAAAACTGAAAAAATATTGAAATGCTTGATGTCTCTGAGAACCTCTTACAATCCTTGTCTAATTTATTGCTTATCTTGTTAAGATGATACTTTTCTCTAAACAGCATGCTGGAAAACATGTAATTAATACAAGCATATATACCAGTTTGATGCTAATTTTCTGTTCTAACAAGTCATTATATTCTTCTATGGAAGCAGCACTCGTCACTCCTGGTGATTTCACAAGCAGGCAATTCATTTCAGGGCACACATGATTCTCCGGAAGATAATCTTAGAAGAACCAGCTAAATCTCGCTTGCATGCTTATACAAACTAAAGTTTAGTGGCACAGATATTGGCGGTGCATGAGCTTTAGATGATGTGTAAAATTTTTGTTAAGAGGGCAAGGTTTCTGGCCACATATCATATCCCTTCAATATTGTGCTTTAGCAAAGGTATTGGTTGTCTACAGCTTCCGTGAGTTGCACCATCCACAATGTTCTCCTGCTTATCACGTTAAAATTATGTATCCATCAGTTTATCCAGGATCCTCGTTTTCCCAAATATGTTTCTATCTTGTACCAACTTAACCCAACTTTTCGACTGAAAATGGAAGTGATTATACTTCCCTAGATGAAACTTTACAGGATGTAGTGCAGTAGTTGTACCTCTAAACTTATTTCTCCACAAAGGAGGTTCATTTATCGTGGTAATTCTAAGAGCCTGCAATTCTCAGTCCCAATGCAAAGTTCACAACACTTGTACGAAAATACCTAAGATTATGCTGGACTGGCTTTGCATGATCATTCTTTTATTGGTGAGTTGAATATTTTTCGTGGCGTAAATAAGATATTGCTTAAGAGCTGTTGGCCTCCCATTGTGACAATTCGTCTGGTCTTTGTTTTTTTCCCCAGCTTGTCAATGGGTTTGGTTTTGAAACTATGCTGGTTTTAAAAATTGGGGTGGCTACCGACATACATGATTGGGTAAGCTACATAAATGACTCTTATAATAGGTGGTTTTATTTTTTTTATCGTTCATAAGAATGGTCTTATAAAACTAATCTCTCTTTTTTTTTTGTATAACACGATTATCTATTTGTCCCTCGATATCTCAAATATTTCTAAACAATTTCATGTTTATTTGTCTTTCAACTTTTATTTTTTCTCTTTTTTTTTATTTTTCTTTAATTTATCTTTTCTTTTTTCTCTTTTTCTTTTAAGTTTTTCTCAATCTTTACTTTTTCTTTCTTTTTCTCCTTTCAACTATTTTTTATTTTCCTTTGATTTTTATTTTTTTCTTTTTAGTTTTTCTCAACCTTTTTTTTGTCTCCTCTCAACTTCTATTTATTTTTTTAAGTTTCTCTTCTTTTTATTTTTCTTTGATTTTTATTTTTTCTCTTTTTTTTTCTTTTTTAATTTTTCTCAATCTTTATTTTTGTTTCGTCTCTTTTTTAGTTTTTCTCAATCTTTATTTTTTTTCTTTTCTCCCCTCAGTTTTTGTATTTTCTTTATTCTTTTTTATTTCTTTGATTTTTTCAATATTTTCTTCTTTTTTTGCAATTTTTATTTTTTTTATCTTTTCTTCGATTTCTTCTAATCAACTTACGCCCCATGAGTAAGAGTTGACACTATCATATAGTAGAGGCAAGACTTATAACTTTCAAATAAGAAGTTATGTTTAAGAGTAAAAGTTGACACTATCACATTGTATTTTTTATTTATAAAATGTTTTATAACTCTTATCTTAAAGGACACTCAAGGACTTTCAAACAATAAATTATGTTCCACGGGCAAGATTTGATTATACTATATTATATTTTTATTTATGAGATGTTTTACAACTTTTGTCTTAGAGGTAAGACTTAGCTCAAGAATTTTCAAACAACAAATTATGCTCCACGGGCAAGAGTTGACACTATCATGTTATGTCTTCATTTATGAAATGTTCTATAACTCTTGCCTTAAAGACAAGACTTAGTTCAAGGACTTTCAAACAATAAATTATGCTCTACGTGCAGTAGTTGATACTACCACGTTATGTCTTCATTTATGAGATGATCTATAACTCTTGCCTTAGAGACAAAACCTAATTCAAGGATTTTTAAACAACAAATTATGCCCCGCGGGCAAGAATTGATAGTGTCACGTTATGTCTTCATTTATGAGATGTTTTACAACACGTCTTAGGGGCACGACTTATCCAAGAATTTTCAAACAAGTTATGTATATTGGGTAAGACTATAACTTTTGTCTAAAAGGTACGATTAAACCCAAGGACCATCAAACAACAAGTTATACCTCATAGGCAAGAGTTGACACCACACATCGTGTATTGATTTATGAAATGCTTTATAACTCTTCCGTTAGAGGCAAGACTTAGACCAAGGGCTTTCAAGTAACAAGCTGTGCCCTATGAGCAAAAGTTGACACTACCATATTGTGTTTTAATTTATGAGATATTTTATAACTCTTGCCTTAGAGACAAGAATTAACCCAAGGACCTTCAAACAAGTTACGTCCCATGAGTAAGAGTTGACATTATCACATTATGTTTTGATTTATGAGATGTTCTATAACTCTTGCCTTAAAGACAAGACTTGGCCCAAGGACTTTTAGACAACAATTACGCTCCGTGGACAAGATTTGACGCTATCACACTGTGTCTTAATTTATGAGATATTTTATAAATCCAAGTTTTTCAAACAACAAGTTATGCCCCATGGGTAAGAGTTGACACTACTATATTATGTTTTGATTTATGAGATGTTCTATAAATCTTACCTTAGAGGGACGAATTAGTCTAAAGACTTTCAAACAGCAAGTTACGCCCATAGGTAAGAGTTGATACTACCACATCGTGCTTTGATTTATGAGATATCCTATAACTCTTGTCTTTAGAGGCAAGACTTAGCCGATAAGTTACGCTCCATGAAAAAGAGTTGACATTATCATATTATGTCTTGATTTATGTGATGCTCTATTAGTCTTGCCTGTAAGATAAGACTTATCTCAAGAACCAACAAGTTAGACCCAATGGATAAGTGTTAACACTACTGTTTTGTTATTGATTAATGAAATGTTCTATAAAGCTTGCCTTAGAAGCAAGACTTAACTCAAGGTTTTTCAAACAACAAGTTATGCTCCACAAATAAGACTTGACACTACCACATTGTATCTTGATTTATGAGTTGTTCTATAATTTTTTTCTTAGAGGCAAGACTTATCCTAAAGGACTTCCTAACAACGTCATGCCCTTAAATTTGCTTTAATGTAAAAAAAAAAAAGAAGATTTCTTTGCGGATTATCCAACTTTTTATTTATTAACAAACTATAATAGAAGTTGAGAGAAAAGAAAAAGAGAACAGATAAAATAAAGAATAAAAAAAAAGAGATTGAAAAAAAGAGAAAAAGAAAGACAAGAAAAAATATATAGGTTAAGAAAAAAGAGAAGAATAAATAAAAAAGAAAAGAAAAGAAAAAAAACATGAAAAGAAAAAATAAAAATAAAGTTTGAGAAATGATAAAAAATAAATAAAAAAATTAAAAAGATTGAGACCAATGAATTAAAAAAGAGAGAGAAATGAAGAAATAAATAATGTTTGAGAAAAAAGAGAAAAAATGAAAAAATAAAAATTGAGACAAATGAATTAAAATAAGAAAAAAAAAAATTTAAGGTAAGAAAAAATTAAAATAGAAGCTGAGAGACAAATGAGAATGAAAAGTTTAAAAATATTTGAGGTGTAGAGGGACAAAAATGTATTTGTACTATACATAAAAAAAAAAAAAAGACTAGTCTTTAAAAACTTTTATTATGGAGGTCAAAAATTTAAAGCCACCTACTATTAGGATCATCCCATGTAATTTCATGTATATCGTTCTTGTGAAAAATGACCGAAGTTAGTTTTTTCTTGTAATTTTATTGTTTAACTATATTTTTCTTTTAAAAAAAAATTATTAGTAAAGAAAGGAGAATTAAGGAGGTGATTACAAAACAGAAAATCAAACTTTTACTAATAAAGTGAAAATTCAGATTCTTAATCAATTGAACTATTTAAATTTTCATGTTGTTGAACTAATCGGTAAATCATTCTTTGAAGCTTTCATTATAATGTTTTATTTCACATACTTATATATTATTTAATCAAGTCAATTACAAAATATAAATCTCGGACCCTGCCTATAGCGGGAGCTATAGTGCACCGTGCTGTCCTTTTTTTTTTTTAATTACAAAATATAAACGTCAAATATTTAGTAATTAGTTTTTTACTTTTAATTCATGCTTTATGAATCATCTTCAATGACATTATTTATTCAATATTTTAATAATAATTATCTGACAAAAGACCCAAAAACTTTTATTTTGACTATTCTTTGTCAGTTTTTAATCAAAATTGATTATTTAATTAACTTTAAAATATTAAAATAGTATTAACAAAATTAATATTTTGTATGAGCTTTTATTTAACGTAGTTTAAAACTGAAAAATATATTATGATTGTGGAGAACTTTCGTCATCTTTTTCCTTTTTTCTTAGTATTTATATTTAAAAATTTTATTTTTTGTATGAAATAAGTTTGTACAAATCTCTAAAAAATGAAGAAAGAGGTAAAAGAAAGGGGTTAAAATTAATGATTGTACGAGGTTATATTTTATTTTATCGAATTGAGTATGTTTTTCATGTATTTTTTAATTATTTTTTTATGATATGAATAGAATTTTTCTGTGAACAATTTTATTCATTGCTATTGAAAATATTTGGCACATTTAATATACTAAAAATTAAAATTATTGATAATGTTAAAAATTAAGGAAATGATATGAATAAAGATCAAATTATTTTTAAAATCTCTTTTTTTGGTTAATTGATAATTAATAGTGTGTAGCATAAAGTGTATATAAAAAAATTAATTGATTCTCGATGTTCATTTTGATGAGTTTATTTTTTTAATTTAGGGAAAAGACATCGTTTCCACCCCAAACTATACCTGAAAAGTTTAGGTCACACCTAAACTATACTAGTGACCTATTACACACGTAAACTATAAAAAAATATTACTTTTTACACCCTGTAAAGTATTATACCACTTACATGTGGTGCGGTGTTTCACACGCGTCTGCCACGTCAGCACCACATCAGCATAATACGAAAAAATAATAAATTTATTACTTTCATAAATTTTTTATTTTTCTTTTTAATTTTTTTTTCTTTTTCTGCAATGTCTAAAAACTCCATTGTTATGAGATCAAAAACATCATATTCACCACCATAAACTTTATCTCACCAACAAAATTAACATAACAATCAATTTCTTCTAATCATGTTCTTCATCCAGTTGAAATTTTTTTTCGTTCTTTCCAAATCCGCTACTGCAGCAATCACTCCTGTAGCATTTAGCAACATCAATTATAATAATTAAATATAAAAAAAAAAATCAAGTTCACTACCAAATCCAGTATGCAAACTCCAACAATTCTTTTGTTACAAAGGCAACTTCATCATCTATAAATTCGAAAAGTGACAATAGTAAGTAATTGAAAACAAAGAGAAAAAAATGCAAGAGCAATTGATTCAACAGTGCGTATCTGTTTTCCTATAAAATGCAAGAGCATAAGAAACAATCAATGCATAACACGTCGATTCACATAGTTTTTCTATAAATTAATATATTGGAGGAGCAGAAAAATTGATGGAAAGTACCTGGATCAACAGTGATGTTGCAGTTTGGAAGCGAGTGAGAGAGCTGAGATATTTTTTGTGCAAAATAATTGATTCAAATGTAAGCAGAATAGTATAGTATAGTAGAGAGAGAAATGGGGAGGGAGGGGAGTTATAAAGAGATTGGATGATGTAAATCCAGTGGATTTGGAAATGCGTTCTCGTCAAGTATTAGATAAAGTATAATGAAAACTTTTGAAATTTGCCTGTTTAAACATCAAATTTAATTTGATTTTGTTCATTGTGAAATTGATATTATTTCGATGAAGATGGATGATGAGGTGTGAAGAAATTGTGTTATTTGGGGTTAAAGGTGACGAAAAAGATGTGTTGGTTGGGGGGGTTGGAGTTTGGGGGTGGGGGTGATGAAGAAGAAAGTTGTTTGGGGGTGGGGGAGGACTTTTTTTTCTTTTGTGTGAATTTTCTACCAGACGCGCTATATTTAATTTAAATAATTATGTTTTTTTCACGTCAGATTTAGGATTTAAAATACACTTTTTTTTATAGTTTAGGTGTGTAATAGGTCACTAATATAGTTTAGACGTGACCTGGACTTTTCAGGTATAGTTTGGGGTGGAAATGATGTCTTTCACTACCAGAATTCGCTATTTTTCAATTGAAAATTTTCGACTGAAAAAAGTAGTCGGAAATTTCTGACTACTTCAGTCGAAAATATTTTTTTTTAATTTTTATTTTTTACAAAATATTTTTTCAATACATTTTGTTACAAAAACAGTCTGAATGTTTGGCGGAAAATTTCGGAAAATATAAATTCCAACTACAGTAGTCGGAAACACTAATAAATAAATAAAATTAATAATTAATTTAATATATTTTTGACTACCGTAATCGAAAATATAAATAATTAAATAAATATAATCCTAAATATATAATCAGTCATTTATATGAAAATTAAATAATTATTTAAATAAATTATTAATTATATATTTTCGACTACAGTAGTCGGAAATACTAATAACTAAGGAAAATTAATAATAATTAAATATATATCTGACCACCGTAGTCATAAATATATATAATTAAATAAATATATTACGAAAATAAATTATTAAATATATGTTTCTGATTAACGTAGTCAAAAACATAAATAATTAAATAAATATATTAATAAATATATAACCAGTACCAATATATTTTCAACCACTGTAGTCGAAAATATAAATAATTAAATAAATAAATTATTAAATTATATTTTCGACCACTATAGTCGAAAATATAAAGATTAAATAAATATATTATTAAATGTATAATCGAACTTTTATCCAAAAATTAAATAATTATTTAAATAAATTATTAACTATGTATTTTTTCGACTATAGTAGTCAAAAAATTTAAATAATTAAATATATTAAATTAGTTTCCAACTGAAGTAGTCAGAATCTTATATTTAATTATTAAACATATTTATATATAAAACATAAGCTACACCCACCACAACAATTCAATTATCTCTCTCACTTTATTCCACGTCTCTCTCTAAGCTAGGGCTCCTGAACTTGATGACTTTCAGCGTTCTATCTCAAAAATTGACGGCAGTGGAGTGTTAACGGCGACGGTGAATGACGGTATTGAAGGTGAATCAAGAAATTTTCATCTTCACTTACATCTTCACTGATTCAAGGTAAAAAGTTGTTCCATTTTTAACAAGAGTTTATAAAGTTTTAAAATCAATGTTTGGTGATACAAGGTCTTGGCTAAATCTGTGAATTTGTGCTCATATTTTAACGAAAGGTTTTGTAACCAAGTTTTGCTTTACTGTGCTTTCAAGTTAAATAATTTTGTGGGTGTCTACTTGTCTCTGTACAAAAGGGGGATTTGCAACTGATAGCTTATTTAGTGTTTTTTGTGTACATATATTCTTCCGAGTAGAATGTTTCTGTATCTGAATCTTATTTCAGTTCATTTTGACGAAGCTATACTGTATCTCTTGACATGTTTTTGCACAACGTTCGATCTGCACTCATGGATTGAACATTGTGGATCTAGTTGATTTGATATCTTCATGTTGAAAGCTTTTAATCTGGATTAGATTAGTTGAACGTTAACCTAATTTTGTTTGTATCTACTCCTGTAGTTTCTTTTTAGTGGTGTTTTGGTGTTGTCTTCGATTTCGAATAGACATTTTATAGTATTACCTTGTGGGTGCCATGTGTTCAATATTATCATCTGTTTAAAGTTGGTATATTTTGGGTATTTCTTCTTCTTCTTCTTGGATTTCTTATTTTAAGACATGAATGATCTGCGGAACCTGTGCATAACAAATTTCCAGTTCCCTATACAAGCAGGTACAGTAACATATTTAGGCTTGTTTTTCACTGCAACAATCTGAGAACGTTCTAAATGTTCTTACAGATGAATAGGTAGTGCAAAGGTTAACCAGTTGCTTGGAAAACCTTCATTAGATAGCCATTCTCTCGAACATACTAGGAGCAAAAACTTAGATGTTATTCTCCACTTTCAATTCTCTCAAACAATAGGGAGGTACAAGGGTTATATTACTAAGGAATAGTCATTAATAATATTTTTGTGGTCCCCAATTTGCTTTGGGAATGAGATCTGAGGGTGAAGATCCTTTTGGAAAGACTATTGAATTGGCAAATTACGTGAACAATGGGTTCTCTATTGACCTTTGTGTTTGTTTTCTTTTTTCGGTAAGTGAAGTCATAATTATAGGCAAGTTAATTTTACTTTATCATGTAGAAGATTACATAATCAGAACATTAACTATGAAAGCATGTGTGTCTCGTTAAACCATATTACTATAGACATCAATCATTACTATTATGATAATGATGAGTAATTAATAAGTCTTTAGTAGACTTTAAGATGACATATTTCCTGAGATTTGACCCGTGATATTTAGTTATAGATAGATCTTTAACATCTTTTAAGCAATAGATTTGAAACTTATTCTTAAAATTGTATTACACTAAAGTTCTCAAAGTTAGCAAATTTTAACATGTTTATTGTTTAATATCAGTATTTACAGTGTTGTTGTTAATCCACTTCTTCATAGCTCAGGCTAATATAATGTTGTATTTGGATTTATATGATTTAGTTATCTATTTTTAAGTATCTTTCTATGCATTCTTTACAAGTTATCTCCTTACAATAAAGTCATTTGACTAATTTAGTTCACATGTTCTTTGTTGTTAGAAGATTTGTTATCTTGTTGATAATTATCACATTTCTTCATGCATATTTCATTTAGGTTAACCTCTTTTTTAATGTTAACAAAAAAGTTCCATGCAGGTGGTTTTTTTTCCAGGTGGTTAATAAAGAAAATCAATGGCATCAAAAGGTCATGGTAATGGACGGCGTAAGAAAGGCAAGAAAGGACCTGATAATCTTCCCGTAGGTCAATATACACCACCACCACCATCATCAAAAGGTCACTATTGTTGTTATCTTCTTCTTGTTGTTCATCTTGAAGTCTTGTGAAGCCGTTTGTGGCCTATTTCGATTCACTAGCATTGTTGACATCTTGTTGCTCTTGTTGTTGTTCATCTTGAAGTCTAGTGAAGCCGTGTGTGGCCTATTTCGATTCACTAGCATTATTGACATCTTGTTGCTTGTTCATCTTGAAGTCTAGTGAAGCCATGTGTGGCCTATTTCGATTCACTTGCATTGTTGACATCTTGTTGCTCTTGTTGTTTCTTGTTTCTTTTGTTGTGAACTTGATTTTGTATCACACTGCCTGATGGTTTTCGAAAGATCGATTGCCTGCATCTAACTTCTATCCTCTATACTCAACATCTCTCATAGTGCGTCTATCCCGCACAAATCACATCTTGAAATCATACTTTGTAGTAGATTCTAGGGCTACACACTCAAACCCAAATAGAACTCAGCCGAAAGCCACTGCCAAAATATCAACATGAACTTCTCTCAACTAAGTGTTCTGTAACTGGGGCTACTCTATGACCTTTCTCCCCCTTAGGTGTAAATAGATATATAGAGGTAGCGTAGAAAGAATTAAACTCCCTAACCAAGGGATGACTGTAAGAAGCTTGGAGTCTAGCCAACCACTTCAACTGTTATAAATCAACCAGTTCTGCAGGGGAATGGAATATATGTCCCCCATCTAAAGGCTTTGCATTGCTCCTAATTTTCCTTATTTGTGAGTGCATTTTTTTGGATTTGAATTGTGTATAAAAGAACTGCAGGAATATCAAGAGCTAGCATTAATCCAACTAAACACATGACCTTATAACCATTGGTTACTGTGGAGTACTGCATAATCACATAAGTTGTTTTCCCATGGAATAATTGCTTAAATAGTTCTAAAAAGATACAGAGAACCTTCCATTGTCAATAATTAGTTATCCATTCCACTTCAACGATTAGTTAAGTAGTAGATGTGAGAAACACTCTTTTAGTTATTTTTTTGTACAAACTAATAATGATGGATGTTACCTTTTGGATAATGTAAGTCTTTCCATACTTTGACTATTATTCATATTTCATATTTGTTTGTGTTATATTCATATGGATGTCTGACCATTTGCCCTGGTTTTTAGCATAAAATGGACCACTGTACATGTTGACACAAAAGCAAGTTTCCAAAATCACTTTTCTTTTCTTGACCATTATTCCAACTTGCTTAGTTACGAATTTCAAAATGTATGCATCTGCATTTCCGACATTTTGAATGCTTCTTTCGACACTCTTCAGAGCATCTACTTTTTGTTTGGTCATTGAAATCACAAATACTATTTCTGGGCATTGGCTCCCTATATACCTATAGACCCCTTCCAAACTGTTTACTTATAGCTTAAACAATTGAAAAGAATCTACCTAAACTACTACTTCTGTTGGATTTGAGTATTTTCGAATCATGGACTCCATGATCTATTTGTATTAGTCTTAAGATGTTTTGGTCTACGTTGCCCGGGCTTGTTTTCATACTTGTATTATCTCTTTTTCTAAAATTTTGCAGGAATTAAAAATGGGAGAAAAGAGAGCCCTTTTATTGATGTCTACGAAGAGACGCATAGGAAGAAAAACAAGGACGGTACAAGAGAGATTGGTTAGAGACGCGGGCTAAGAATGCATATGTAAGATAATAGCTTTTACATTGTTTTATTATTTCTTAACTTTGCTTGTTTACATACTGACAAATAATTTTTCTTTCAGGAAGAATTTCAAAAAAGCATAGAAGAGTGGCGTCAAACCCAACTACGAGGAAGATAATGAATCTGATGATAATTAGATTGTAGTTATTGTTCTTGTTTTTGGTCGTGACATTTACATATTTAAATTATTTGATTTGATGTTTGTTTTGAATGGTTTAAAGTGGTTGTATTTATAAATTTTTGTCGTGTTTGATCCAGTTGTGAAAAATATATTAGTTATGTCATTTATAATCTGAAAGCAGTGAAATCAGTGTAAGCTAATGCAATATAATAATTATTAAATAATTATTTATTAAGTAATAATTATTAAATAATTATAAATTATTAAATAGTTATTTATTAATTTTTATTAATTTTTCAACTACAATGGTTGGAATAATAATAATTATTAAAATATTATTTATTAAATTTTTGACTACATCAGTCAAAATAATTATAATTATTAAATATTTATTTATTTAATTTTTGACTACAGTAGTCGAAAAAATTATAACTATTAAATAATTATTTATTAATTTTTTGACTACAGTAGTTGGAATAATTAAAATTATTAAATAATTATTTATTAAATTTTTGACTACAGTAATCAAAATATTTAATTATTAAATAAATATTTATTCCTCCATGCATATTAAATAAGTATTTATTAATTTTTTGACTACAGTAGTTGGAATAATTAAAATTATTAAATAAATATTTATCTTTCCCACCATGGATACCAAGATCCTTAAATTCTTTACTCTCGGGATCATATGACGAAAGATGCCCAACACACTTCTCTATTAGAAACTCCTCATTTCTATTGAAACCAATAACAAGATAAATCCCATTCCCTAGAACCAAGACAAATTTCTTAGTACACGACTCCATTTCACCATATTGGTTCATACCAAAAACAACATAACAATTATAAAATTCACCTTTATCGCGACCCTTTGCATACTAAATGAAAGAAATCTGATCCCTACACAAGGTTATAAACAAATCCAACAGAGAAACATAAGCTACCCTTTTAGGCAACCCGGTTTCACTAAATCTTTCATCACCTAAATAAAAAACCAATAACCTATTCACAAAATCCCCACCTTTATTATTAATATATGAAACCCAATGATTAGCCCCATTCAGATAAACACAACTATAGAAATACTCAATAATTCTACGACGAATATCCTTCATAGCTGTTTTCCATAATCCAGTACTTAAACTATATACCTCAACTTCAGGAGGAAATACTGTATAAGCACCATTACCATCCTGCAAATATGCAATCCTCACCATTTTAAATTCATTCTTTTTACAAAGACAAAACATGTAAGGCCCATATGGACCAAAGTGAACACGAGGCTTAGAGAGGATGATACTTTTACGAATAGAGAGGTTCCAAAGAATGACATTATCCCTGTACCCAAATAGATCATCAGAGAGACAAAACAAATAATTACAAAAATGCACAACTCTAAAATGGTTTTCAGAGTCGGTCTTGAAGGGAAAGTTGAGTTATTTAACAAGAGTGAGGTTATCGATTTTCGAATAGTGAAGGTAAATAAAGTACTTTTCTTATTTCTTGGGTTTGGTGGAGAGGTGATGGAGAAGGAATAGGGGAGTAGAAGTAGCAGTAGCATTAGTGTCACTATCATGCTTGTAATCAATATATTTAAGAGTATGATACCAGGTTCACACCTATGACATCACCATCACAACATTACTAACTATAGCGATTTTTTAAAAAGCATTAAGCTTAGGACCATACACATAATATCCTTAAACTATGTTTCACCACTAAACCAAACAATTTCAACATGGGTAAACCATTACTCTTCTTACTTTTCTATAACACTCCTTTCTGTTTCTGGTTCTTACTTTCGTATAACTCATTTCTATTTCTGGTAAGACTCATAAATTTAAATAAGTTAGTCTTAACAAAAAATTATATCATTTGGTCATTCATTCTCTCTATCCATACAACTTTATTTAAACTGGCAGATCTACATTATAAATAAAGTAATTTCAAGATGTAAACAGATTCAATCTCAACCAACATCAATGCACACATATTTCCAGTAATCAATGTCGCTCTAAATTTACATGTATAATTAAAAAATTTAAAGTCAACTATGTAATATAGAAGAGGAGGATATGTCTATCCTATCCATCTACGAAAAGGACTTTAGAAAAAATTAACTATGATTAATCTTAACACACAAATGATGAATGAAAGAAGGGAAAACATACTAGAAATTTGGTAACTTCAAGGTCATAAGTATGGACGTCTACATAACCATGAATAAGACTCTACCAAACATTGATCCATGATCTAGTACCTAAAGCCTAGGCTCTGATACCAACTTTGTCACGTCCCAAAATAATTCCTAGACGTGACTGGCACCCGCTAACACCACCTATCGGAAGAACCAAACTTCCTTATACCTTTTTAGTTAATAAGCACTACGATAAGATATGTGAAACTCCAATGCATCAATAAATAGTGAATAATGATCCAACAAAATTTCACAATCAAATAATAAATTCATCAATCACTCAAAAACTAATTCTCTAGCTAAAATCCCACAGTGAGATCATGCAACAACAACAACATACCCAGTGTATTCCCACCTAGTGGGGTCTGGGGAGGGTAGAGTGTACGCAGACCATACCACTACCTCAAGAGAAGTAGAAAGGTTGTTTCCAATAGGCCTCCGACTTAGGACCATTAACAGTATAACCAATATAAAAAGTAAGCACATATAAACTAGTATGGTACACAAAACAAACTAACAGTATAACAAACACAAAAGATAAGTGCATAATAAACTAGTACGGGATGCGAAAAAACCAACACCACTAGCCCCAAAAACTACAGCCACAACACTACGAACTAGAAACTGCAGACCCAAAGGAGCACTCCCCTATTACTACCGCCGCGCTCCCACCCCCTAACCCTCTACCCTAATCCGCGTCCTCCACACCTTTTTATTAAGGGTCATGTTCTCTGTAAGCTATAATTGCTCCATATCATGCCTAATTACCTCCCTCTATTATTTCATCGGTCTACCTCCTGCCCGCCTAAAACCATCCATAGCCAGAGTCTCACACCTCCACACTGGATTATCAGGGCCCCTCCTCATCACATACCCAAACCAACATAGCCTCACTTCTCGCAACTTATCCTCCACTGAGGCAACTCCCACCTTCTCTCAAATAATCTCATTCCTCATCCTATCTTTTCTGGCATGTCCACATATCCATCACAACATTCGCATCTCCGCCACCTTCACCTTTTAGATGTGGGAGTTCTTAACTGGCCAACACTCCGCTCCATACAACATAGCCGTCCGAACTACCACTCTGTAGAACTTACCTTTAATCTTTGGGGGTACTTTCTTATCGCAAAGGACTCTCGAAGTGAGCCTCCACTTCAACCACCCTGCCCCAATACGATGCGTGACATCCTCATCAATCTTACTATTACCCTAAATTATGGACCCCAGATACTTGAAACTCTATGGACTGAGAGTCTAGCTTCACAACCACTCCATCTTCTTACGACATATCACTGAACTTACACTCCAAGTACTCTATCTTGGTTTTACTTAACTGAAAACCTTTAGATTTAAGCATCTGTCTCCAAATCTCCAACTTATCATTAACTCCACCCCGAGTCCTATCGATCAGAACCACATCATCTAAAAATAACATACACCAAGGCACCTCTTCTTGAATATGTTGCGTCAAAACATCCATCACCAAGGCAAATAAAAATAGGCTAAGGGTTGATCACTGGTGCAACCCTATCAAAACTGTGAAGTGCCCCGAATCTCCACCTACCGTCCCCATATAAGTCTTTGCACCATCATACATATCCTGAATCAACCTAGTGTATGCCATGGGCACCCCTCTAGCCTCCAAATACCTCCACAGAATCTCCTTGGAAACTCTGTCATATGCTTTCTCTAGATCAATAAACACCATTGTAAGTCCTTCTTCGTCTATCAGAACTACTCCACTAATCTCCTCACAAGGTGAATGGCCTCAGTGGTAGAGCGACTAGGCATAAAACTGAACTGATTCTTAGAGATCATCACGATCCTCCTCATCCTGAGAATCAGTTTGGTCCTCCTCATCCTGAGAATCAGTTTGGTTTCAACTCTCAGGCATGCAAATCAATAAAGAGAAATATAAGCTAAAATAGCTAGAGATGAAATAAAAACCCCACTAATAATGTGAAGGCTCACCTCAGCAACAGAATTCTCACAAATGGACCATCAGCCACTAATCTCACTTTTCATAAAGTATCTGCAGACATGTAAGTAAGGAGTGAGCTATATATAAATATAACCCAGTAAGATCGTCAACCCACTACTTTAATACCCCTGGAATAAGTGTTAGAAAATACAACACACAATGATTACATATATGATATGCATAATATATATCTTATAATATAATGCTCAGTAAGGTTCAACAAATGTTTCAAAGTCACTATGTATCTCTAAACTCAATCCACTCTCATGGCTTGTCATAAATGGTAGTAAAGGTGATCAGTCTAGAACCCCGACTAGTCTATGATAGCATATATAATGTCCTAAAAGTATACTATGATAGCAAGTACAGGTCCCCTAACATATTACGATGGCATAAGTATGCCTCTAATATATTCTGGCAGCACATGTATGCCCCTAGTAAATATATCACGACAGCAAGTACAAGGCCCCTAACATATTACGGAAACATAGGTATGCCCCTAACATATTACGGCAATACATGTATGCTCCTAGTAAATATATCACCTTAGCAAGTACAAGGCCCCTAACATATTACAACAACACAGGTATATATGCTCATAACATATTGCAGCAACGCATGTATGCTCCAAGGAAATATATCCAATATCATAACGTCACCCACAACTTACCATCAAATGATTCTCAATATACTTAACAAATTACATATCCGTGGTTGATCAAAGACCACCGATTTTACCAAGTAAACGCTTGTCCCAACATATGGACTGGGTAGAAAAATACATTTTTTATAAAGCATGTTTGAAAAGCAAGAATCAAAGTTTAAAGTCTCACTTACCTCGAATTCACTATCCAAGCACCCCTCTCAATATATCATAACTATGCTTCCATAAATCCAAATCACCTCAAACTACACCAAAATGGATTTAAAATAATCAAAACCTTTAAGTGGGTATCGTCTAAAATTTTAGAACAAGTCACCAATCAGAACCAAGTTCTTAGTCCAATTGCTCATTTGTGTAACCATTCAAAACATAACATCTTCAACAATTAAAATTTTCAATTAATCAAAGCTTTATATTTTATTTTCCAACAAAAATAAATATAGCTACTACGTGAAATAGTGGCTTCGATAATATTATGGTCCTTTAATATTACCTTTCTATTTCCATATAGTTCCAACTTCAATTCATCCCTAAGAAAATTCAATCATTATCTAATCGTCTCCTTCCAATCATTAGCCTATTATAAGAGAAGAAATAAAAATCTTTTATTTTTTTGAACTATTATAAAGGTAAGGATCTGCAACTACAATAATAAGTCATTGATATATACATACCTGAAGGTTACTATCAATCAAATTGTAGCCTATGAAATTCTTTATAGCCATTCTTGAACTCCAAAAAACCTCTATGATGCTTGATCTCTGCCGGTAATAAAGGAATTAAAAAAAACATAATATTCTACTTCTCTGCATCTGGAACGTGAAAAAAAAATTGAACAAGGGAATGGGTTTTGGATTTTGACTTGCTCACTTTAATTATCTTAATTAATATTAATAATATACGCAAAATTACTCATTTATCCCTTAATAAAAAGTCTGAGTTATTATAGAAATAATTTTTGGCAAGAAATCATACGTACAAACAAAAGCCAGACAAAGTAAGTGTCCTCTTCTTGTTTCTTGTTTAACAAAGGAGAACAATAGAAAAACCAGAGAGAAATAAAGGAAGCCAAACACATCGCCACATGTCTTTAGAAGCTTGTAGATATTACACGTATATCAACTTGTAAAGTAGAATGACCAACTTACCTTTATTAGAAAATTAAGTGACATGCAGGAGACATGTCAAAACCAACACTTCTATGATATATAATATATATATAATTATGAACAATATTTTAACTATGTATGATAAGTTAGATTGATGTCATTTTGAATTATAAATTATAAAACATAAATATGCAAAATATATTAACTACTTGATATAAATGTAAGAAACGTTGACCCAAAGCCATATGTAGAAGTAAACCCAGACTGAAAGTTAACACTCCTTCCAAAGCTTTTGTTTTATTTTTGATTACGTATATAAGAAGAGTTCCATTAAAGTCATTAATAAGATGCAACAAAATTACCAAAGGGAATGATAAGGAGTTTGCTCACAAAAGTTAGCTTAATCTACATCTACAACTAAGGAGCAAACCCCATCAAAAACCTGTTCACAACTAAGCTTGTGTTTTATCTATCCTTATGGTCCCTATAATTGCTCTTTAACTTCATGTAGAACAAAAAAATAAAGTAAGGATTTCATAATTCAGTGGAAATTGAGACCAAGAGGTTCTCATCAAATACCATAAAAGATTCAATTGATTTTCCATATACTGCAAGATGTTCACATGATCTTTGGCTTCCAAAGTAACAGCTACATAATAATAAATGATAATCAATTACAACAATGAGCATCCAGTCACTACAAAAAAGGTATCCTAATATTTTTTTCACGTGGTGTGTCATGTTATATGTTTTGCCTTTTTTTGTTTTGCACAACAACAACATCATGTTCAGTGTAATCCAATAATAAGGTTCCGGGAGGGTAGAATATATGCAGAGCCTATGCTATTTTTGTATTGTCAGGAGGTTGTTGTCTATAATCCTTCAGCTCAAAAGGAGAGTAGCCAAAGTAGGATTTACAGAAAAATAACATCACCAAAATAGAAAAATAAAAAAATCTTTCATTTGAGACATTCAGGAAAGATGCATCAAGCCATCCCTCAATGATTGCCCATGGAAAAATCATCTGGAATGACATTTTGCCATAAGCAATACCCATGGAAAGATCATCGATTCTCACAGCCATCCTAGAAAAACCCTTCACCATTCGACTGGAACTTATAAGACTCTCTTCTATAATCCCCTTTAAAAGTTTCAGAATAAGTGGTTGTAGAAACTTTTTAATTTTCATCTAAATTTTCAATGCAACAGCTTAACAAAACAGACCCTTAAGGATCAGATAAGAAAAATTAGGGCAAAGGAGACGATGCATCCGCCATGGCTATTACAGCTCAATCAACTCTAGTACCTTTTGGGTTGCCCCGCCAAGATACGGAACCAACTCTCTTGCCCCCATGAACTCTAGACAGCTTAAGCTATCACAACCTATAATCCATAATAGCAACAACAACAGCAACGAAAAGGATGTAGCATAATGTTTAGAGGAGCCCTCTAATGTGCTAAATGAAGTAAACCACACAATTTATTGAAGGAACAACTTCAACGTGTTGTAAGGTAACACTTTGAAGACAATCCGAATCCACAGATAACAAGAGCTTAATCTAAAGCCCTTAAAATACAATATCTAATCCAAGATCTTAAAAGAAAACACAAAGTTTCATTAATCAAAAAGTTAAACTAAAACTACATAGCTAGAGGTCATTGCCTCTATTTATAGGCTTTAAAAGCCTTTGTACAACTCATACACAACTCCTAGTTGACAACTCATTTTCTTAATAGCTAAGTATTCTAGAATTATGTAAAAGATAAAACTTGACAACTAGTAGTAAAATTCAAATTGACTTTCTCTTTCTAGAAATAGCAAAATTGATTTTTGATTCATGAAGGTTCTGGACTAGGTTTAGAATTTTAATGTTTCTCATCATTCTCCTCTACTTCTTTGAAACTCGACCTTGAGTTTTCTTCATAAAGTGTTTGCTCTGGATAATAGAGTGATAGGTCAACCACATTAAAAGTATTTGAAATATTTATCTCACTTGACAAATCTACCACATAGGTATTGTCATTGATCTTCTTTAGAATAATGTATGGGCCATGTTTCTTTTGCCTTAATTTTTCGTGAACACCAATAGGCAATCTCTCTTTTTACTAAATCAACCACATGTCTTAGACTCTAGTGTACACAATAGAGAAAGGGTTACGACCCATAGACCTATGCTTAGAATTATTGTAGGCAAACTCCATAAGGGATAAAAATAAATCCATTGTCCTTTCATATCTCCACAGATGCATCAAATTAAATTTCTTAGAAATTTATTCATCACTTCTATTTAGCCATCTGTTTGTGGATGAGAAGTGGTTGAAAACTTTAATTTTGTGTTGAATTGTTTCCATAAAGTAAGCCAAAATGTAGCAAGAAATTTGCTATCTCGATCTGAAATAATTGATCTTGGAACACCATATAGTCTGACTACTTTACTGAAGAAAAGATTAACTACATGATGGGCATCCGTTATCTTACGGCAAGGGATAAAATGAGTCATTTTAGAAAATCTATCTACTATCACGTGAACAGCATCATGTCCTCGCCTTGTCCTTGGTAAGCCAAGTATAAAATCCATTGATAAATTTTCCCAAGGTGCACTTGGAACAGGTAATGGCATATAGAGTCCGATGTTTTGAAATTGACCTTTGTATGTTTGGCAAATGGGACATCTTTGCACAATTTTGCTGGCATCTCTCTTAAGTTTTGGCCAATAGTATTGTACTTCCAAATTAGCAATAGTTTTACAATGCCCAACATGGCCACTAAGATTACATGAATGTATCTCTCGAGTCAACTTGTCTCGTAGAGAACCTCTAGGAATACATAAGCGATTTCCATTAAAGAGATATCCATCTTGTACCATAAAATTCTCTTCTAATGGTAAACCTTTCATTTGTTTCACCCAGATTTGCCCGAAGTCTTCATTATTTTCATATAGTTCTTTTATTTGGTCTACTCCTGATAACTCAGCTTCAAAAGAAACCATGATACTTGCACGTTGACTTAAATCATCTGCCACTCGATTAGTTACTCCGAACTTGTGGACAATAAGATAATTGAATCTCTCCAGGTATGCTGCCCATCTATCAACATGCAATCCACATGCTTTTGACTTCTAAAATGTTTCAAGGATTGATGATTAGTGTAGACAATGAACCCTTTAGGCATTAAACAGACCTCCCATGTCTTCAATGCTCTATAAAAAGAATAAATAGAATAGAACTCTTGCTAGTAAGTACTCTACTTTTGTCTTGCTTTACTTAGCTTCTCACTGAAAAAAGAAACAAGTTTCATTTTTTGTGATAAAACAGCCCCAATTCCTACTCCACTAGCATCACATTCCAACTCAAAGGTCTTGTTAAAATCTGGTAACATTAATACAAGAACCTATGATAGTTTTTCCTTAATCTCCATGAAACTAGCTTCAGCTTTTTCATATCGTTTGAACTTCCCTTTCTTTAAAAATTTAGTGATTGGTGCCATGATAGTACTAAAATTCTTCACAAATCTTCTTTAGAAAGTGTCTAAACCATCGAAACTCCTTACTTCAGAGATAGTTTTTGGGGTTGGCCATCGCTCTGTTGCATCTATTTTAGACTCATCAACTTGAATCCCCTCACTTGAGATAATAAAGCCTAAGAAAACTAGTTTTGTTTCAAAGAATACACACTTCTTTGGGTTAACATAGAGATCATTCTCCTTCAATACATCTATTACCTTTTTGACATGTTCAAAGTATTCCTCCATAGTTTTGCTATAGATCAATATGTCGTCAAAATAGACAACTACAAATTATGACAAGAATGGATGGAGAAACTGATTCATTAGATGCATGAAAGTACTAGGAGCATTAGAAAGTCCAAATGGCATAACTATCCATTCATACAACCCTTCTTTTGTCTTGAATGCAGTCTTCCATTCATTACTGGGTCTAATTCGTATTTGGTGATATCTGCTTCTTAGATCAAGCTTCTAAAACACCTTTGCTCCACTGAGTTGTTCAAGCATGTCATCCATTCGTGGGATAGAAAATTTGTACCTTGTAGTGATTTTATTGATATCCCTACTATCCATGCACATCCGCCAAGATCCATCTTTCTTTGGCATGAGTAGTGCTGGTACAACGCATGGACTTATGCTTTCTCTAACATGTCCCTTGCACAATAACTCTTCTACTTTCTCCTTAGAATTTCATACTCTGTTGGGCTTATCCTATAGTGTGGGAGGTTGGGAAGGCTAGCACCTGGAACAAAATCTATTTGAAGTTGAATATTCCTCATAGGAGGTTGATGTTGAGGCTCTCTAAGTATACTTTGGTATTCAGATAACAGACTTTGCATCTCAACTGGAATTTCTTTTGTTGGTTGTTCATCTCCTTTAACGACTAATGCGGCACATAATTTTGATTTCTTCAAGTTTTGAGAAAATTCTTTTGGATTTTGAGTAATGGTTAACATACTCTTCTTCTCTACTTCAGAGGCAATATTAGTAGTCTTTTTTGGAAGTATAATGTTTTTTTATTTGTTCCAAATGAAAGAATACCAATTGTCTCTTCCTTTATGTGTGGTGTTCACATCATATTGCCAGGGTCTTCCAAGAAGAACATGACATGCATCCATATGTAACGCTCCAGATCTGGTACCCAGAATGCTACACAGTGCTCATGACCCAAAAGGACCACAAGCTAACCCATGACTGATATCTGTGCCGGTATACTACATAATATACTGTATAATTGCGAAAACATGAAATGAAAGGCCATAAGGTTCAAGACTGTAACATAAATGATTAATCTATAACTTCTGAATAGGGTATGAAATACCCAAAATGAAATAAAAATAACATGATAGTCTGGACATGATAGTCTGGAAAGCCTCTAACTAACTTAACTGTCTGAATAAGGAGTTGATGGGATATGTCCCCAACTAACTCCAACTAATAAATTACTTAATGAGATAATAAATAATGATCATGTCCTCGAGAGATGAGGACTTACTGCTAACTCTGACTGCTGAGACTGGAATGCTACTGATGCTCTGGAGCTCGTGTCTCTGAATCTATGGTATAAGACACCATAGTGCAAATGAGTCAATACTTTGAATGTACTGGTATACATGTGAGGTAGGCTAAATTCATGGGTTCATATGCATGAACAATACTAGCTAACTGACTAATATGAACGTGAAAATACATGCATGAACACATAGTAACTATATCTGAGATTGTGATAACATGAGTTTACTGATAACTAACATGACTGATAACTGAGTTCTGATGACTGATATAACTGATAACATGAGTGATTGTATCTGAAAGTCCTAAATCTGATGGAACTAGTTGAGTTTCGTACTGTTCTGAGTTGGCTGTATCTGACAATTCTGAATTCTGTAACTGAAACTGTGGGAAGTAGTTATCTAACCGATATGACCCTAATACGCTATTATAGATGAGTTGGTGTCTAATCTGTTACCCCAATTGGAAGGGTGTCAATAACGCACCACTTGTAAGGACAATCTGTGAGTAACCCTCATTTAATAGGTTAAGCCACCTTATCTACCCTCATATAGTATGCTATGATGTCTCAACCTATGCTGGCTACATAGTTCTGGAATGCAAGGATTGCTTCTAAGAATCATACCCTCATATAACAGGTGAGTTCCCATCATTGGGTTTACTCGGTGCTAAATCCTACTCCCATCTGAATGGACACTGAACATGAATTACTGCACTGAATTAACTGAATTTCATTGACTGATGGAAAAGTACTGAGATCATTGAATTACTGATATTTCCTAAGTCACATGACTGACTGAGTTCTATAGATCATCGCTTGACTGAGGATATCATGAAACATGTCATTGAATCTAGGCACACAACTATATTTTTTGGTACAAGTACCCCCAGGACTCGATGGAAGGAAACTGACAAGGCATGACATTCTTGAATGCATGAACAATCATCAACAATCCATAATACAATAATTGGAGATATTTCATGGGCATTTGATTATCATAGCTTGGTACGTGAATAAGATAGCATGTATACATAACATAATTTCATAAGGCTAACTCATGAGCAATCCAACAAACAAATTTCAATACATAAGAATAACATGGAAGTCATTTTGGATCACAATCTAGCTATAGTGCATAAATTCTATCTTCCTAGGCATTTTATCAAACACCTTGCATGCACCCATAGGGCATAGGCTTAATCATCAAATTGACACATTATACATAACTCAATTTGTGGATTTCACTCACTTGCTAATGTAGTTTTATGAAAAACACATAAATATTCCAACTTGGGAATCATACAACAAGATAAACATGGTTACAATCAACCCACAACATAAATATCATGATTCATAATTTAAAATAGGGTTCTTGAGCTTTATGTATGAAAGGAATCCATAAATCAACACAACGCATACCTTAGTTCTTGGTTTAGCGAAGATTGATGGAGAGACATTCTTGAAATTAAATCCCCAATTAAAACCCTAGCTTGTTCTTGAGAGAAAATTGAGAGAAACTAGTTTATTTTGGGTGAAGAATGGCTAAATCACGTATTAAAGGGCTTAAATAAGGGTGGAAAATTGACCCTTTTAACCCTGGACGCGTCTTTTAATTTGGTGAAAATTTCCCAAACTGAACCCCTGGTGTAATGCGGCGCTATCGCGTCGTGTCACTAGAATTTGACAACTGAGTAATTGAGAGATGACACGATGCAGATCCATCATATTTCTACTTTATTTGCAACCTGGAAGTTTGGTGCGACGCGCCACTATCGCAGACTCCTACTGGAATTTAAAAATTGCCATTTTCTCCTGTGGCGCGGTGCGCCACTGACTAATATGGCTCTGTTTTACGATGGAAAGTTAAAATAGTCTTAACTGCTTACCCAGTTATCAGATTTAGGCAAATCTTATATCGATAGAAATCTTATTGAGATTCCCACATGACAAAAAGTGAAAATATTAAAATTTCCCATGGAATAAACATCATTCAATTTAGAAAATAATACTAGACATTTTTGGGATGAAATTAGTTAGAAAACTTCAGGGTATTACAATATCTCCCCCTTGGGAACAGTCATCCTTGAATGAGAATGAGTGAGAGGGGAGAAGATAAACTGACGTACATACCAAACATGAACAACTAGAACATGATCTTAGGACTGACATGATTGAGATTTCTGATAACTGAATTTCTCACTATGAGAATTCATGTCTGATGCGTGAACACACAGATAATCTGATCCATGTTCATATGATTGAATATGCAGTGGTACTTAGTACCAAGTTTACAATGGAACTCTGAACATGAGAATGATACCAAGTCATAACTGAAATCTGGACATGAAAACTGAAAAGCTTAAGGAGAACTGTTACCTTGAGCTAGATCTGAGTTAGCGGGGAAGAGGTGAGGATACTTCGTACGTTTATCTGCTTCTGCTTCCCAAGTAGCTCCCTCAACGGACTGATTCTTCCAAAGAACTTTGACTATAGTAACTTCTTTGTTCCTCAATCTACGAGTCTGATAGTCTAGAATTTCGACAGGAATCTCTCCATAAGAGAGGCTGTTTAGAATATCTATTTTCTTAATAGGGATTACAACCGCTGGGTCACCTATACACTTCTTGAGCAAAGAGACATGGAAGACTTGATGAATTGACGCTAGATCTGAAGGGAATTCAAGCTTATAAGCTACCTTTCCGAAGGGACTAAGAATTTTGAAGGGACCGACATATTAGGGACTGAGCTTTTCCTTCTTGCCAAACGTCTTCACTCCTTTCATAGAAGAGATCTTTAGATATACATAGTCACCAATCTTGAACTCGAGATTCTTTTTATGCACATCTGCATAAGACTTCTGTCGGTTCTGAGCAGCCTGGAGTCTTTCTCTGATCAATTGGACTTTTTCTAAAGCATCGAATACTAAGTCAGGCCCTATGTTGAGGCGTCACTAACTTCGAACCAACCGACTGGAGATCTGCATCTCCTACCATAGAGAGCTTCGAACGGAACCATCTTAATATTGGAATAATAGCTGTTGTTATATGCAAACTCAATTAAAAGCAAGTGGTCATCCCAACTACCCTTGAAATTAATTGCACACGCTCACAACATATCTTCTAGAGTTTGAATGGTCCTTTATGCTTGACCATCTGTCTAAGGATGAAAGGCTGTACTGAGATGAACTTGGGTACCAAGACCCTTTTGGAATGCTTTCCAAAAATGAGAGGTGAACTGGGTACCTCTGTCTGAGACAATAGATAATTGAACACCATGTAATTTAACCAACTCTCTGATATAGAGTTTGGCATAATCCTCGGCTGAATAAGAGGTATGGACTAGAAGGAAATAAACTGATTAGGTCATCCTATCTATAATGACCCAAACTGAATTATGCTGATGACGAGTTCAAGGCAAACCCATCACAAAGTCCTTGTTCACTTCTTCCCACTTCCAAGTAGGAATACTGAACTCCTGCATGGACCCACTAGGCTTTTGATGCTCTATCTTAACCTGCTGACATATAGAGCACTTAGCTACAAACTCTGCAACATCTCTCTTTATCCCACTCCACCAATAGATTTCTCGCAAGTCGCGGTACATATTTGTGGCCCCTGGATGAATAGAGTAGCGCGCACCATGCGCTTCTGCAAAAATTCACTGCCTCAATTTATCTACACCTAGAACACACAGGTGACCCTGACAATTCAATACACCATCTCCCCCTTGGGATAAAACCTCTACTTTCTGATCCTTGACTGACTCTTTCAACTTGACTAGACTGGGATCTCTATCTTGCTTTTATTTTACCTCAGAAACTAGAGATAATTCTGCACTACTCTAAACCCGTATATCACCCTCTTCTGTATTGACTAAGTGAACGCCTAGTCTAGTAAGATAATTGATTTTCTGAGCTAACTTCTTCTTATTTTCCTCAACATGAGAAACACTACCCATAGACAGTCTACTGAGAGCGTCGACCACTATATTGGCCTTGCCCAGATAATAAAGGACATTCATGTCATAATTTTTCAAGAGCTCTAATCACCTTTTCTGATGAAGATTGAGATATTTTTAAGAAAAGACATACTGGAGACTCTTATGATCTGTGAACACATCTACATGAACACCGTATAAATAATGCCTCCAAATCTTTAAGTCAAATACTATGACTGCTAACTCAAGACCATGAGTAGGATAATTCTTCTCATGGGGTTGAAGCTGTCTGGAGGCGTAGGCTATGACCTTACCATGCTTCATGAGGACACAACCTAAAATTACTCTGGATGCATCACAGTGCACTACAAACCCATCTGGACTGTCTGGAAGAGCTAAAATTGGGGCTGAGGTGAGTCAAGTCTTCAACTCCTAAAAACTCTTTTCGCAAGGATCTGACAACTGAAACTTAACTTTCTTCTGAGTCAATCTGGACATAGGGGATACAATAAAAGAAAATCCCTCAATAAATCACCTGTAATAGCCAGCCAAACCCAAGAAACTCCTGATATCTACTGGAGAGACAGGTCTTGGCCAGTTTCTTACCACTTTGGTCTTTTGAGGATCTACTCTAATGCCATCACCTGAAATTATATGGCCAAGGAATACTACTAACCTTAGACAAAATTCACACTTACTAAATTTGGCGAATAGCTGATGATCTCTGAGAGTCTAAAGTACAATTCTGAGATAGTCTACATGATTATGCTCACTGCAAGAATAGACCAGAATATCATCTATAAAGAATATGACGAACATGTCCAAGTACTACTTGAACACACGGTTCATCAAGTCCATGAAAACTGTTGGGGCATTGGTAAAATCAAAGGACATGACTAGGAATTTGAAGTGACCATACTGAGTACGGAAGGCTATTTCCAGAATGTCACATTCTCTGACTCTGAGCTGATGATAGTCGGATCTGAGATCTATCTTAAAGAATTAACTAGCACCCTGAAGTTGGTCAAACAAGTCATCGATTCTGGGAAGTGGATACTTGTTTTTGACTGTAACTTTATTGAGTTGACGGTAGTCTATGCACATTCTAAAACAACCATCTTTCTTTTGCACGAATAAGACTGGTGTCCCCTACAGAGACATACTAGGTCTAAGGAATCCCTTATCTTAGAGATTCTTCAACTGCTCCTTCAATTCTCTTAGTTCTGCTGGTGCCATTCTATATGGCGAAATAGATACGAGCTGAGTATTTGGAAGAAGATCAATGTCAAAGTGTATTTTCCTTTCGGGAGGAATTCCTAGAAGATCTTCGGGGAAGACATATAAATATTCATTCACTACTAGGACCGATACAAGACTGGGAGTTTAATAACTAGTGTCCTTAAATCTAACAAGATGATAAAAACATCCCTTAGATATTATTTTCCATGCCCGAAGGTAGGAAATAAGCTGACCTCTGAAAGCGGATATACTACCCTTCCACTCTAGGACGGGTTCATTCAGAAACTGGAACTAGACTATTCTGTTTCTGCAGTCGATTGTGGCATAGTAGGAATGAAGCCAATCCATGTCGAGAATGACATCAAAATCGCTCATCTCTAATTTGACTAAGTCTGCTGAAGTGACTTTCTGAAATATAATAATCAAGCAGTTCCTGTATACCCGCCAGGCTATGATGGTTTTATCCACTGGGGTAGAGACTGAAAAGGGCTCTACTAGAATTTTGGGATAGACTCCAAAATCAACTGCTATATAAGGAGTAACAAAAGTCAAAGAAGCTCCTGGATATAGCAAAGCATAAACATGCACATGAAAGATCTGTAACGAACTAGTAACCACATCAGGAGAATTTTCCTGATCTTTTTGGGACTGGAGAGCATAGAGTCGATTTGGGCGTTGCCCACTAGTAGCACTAGAAGTGGCACCCTACTGATCTAGGCGACTGGACTGAGCTGAGAAACAGTTCTGCTAAAACTGAGGACTTGGCTGAGGATAGTATCTAACTCTGTGGCCTGTCTTGCCACACCCAAAACAAATACCACTACCTACTCTACAAATACCCTTATGGTGCTTGCCATAAATCTAGCAAAGATGATAGGTGTGGATACTGCTAACACTGCCCTGAGACTTAGAGCCTGGCGCTCTATCTTTATTACCATCCCTGAACTTAGGAGCTAGAGCACTAGCTGAAGAAGGAGCTGGAATTGATGACTTAGGACGAAACTGATAATGATTTCCTCCTTTTAAATTCGGATGAGCGAAGTTGAAACTATTTATCTTTGCTTTCTTATTCTGCTTCTCCCTCATCTTAATCTTTTAATCTTCTATCTTCTGAGCATGAGTTATAAGCCTGGCTATGTTCATGTCACTATTCAACATCGCAGACCTACACTCATTTACCACGCTATCATTTACCCCAGAGATAAACTTACTCATATTGGCCCTGCTGTCTGCAACCACATGAGGGGCATACCTGGCTAATTAAGTAAACTTAAGGAATACTCATTCACTGTCATGTTGCCCTACCTAAGGTTGATGAATTCTAACACCTTAGCTTCTCTGAGCTCTTGGGGAAAGAATCTATCTAAGAATGCGCTGACAAACTCCTCCCACTCTATAGGCCCTGCATCATCTAGCCTTTCTGACTTCCACTACTTGTACGAAGTATGAGCAATATCCTGCAACTGGTATGCAGCTAGCTCAGAACTCTTACTAGGAGTAACCCCCATAATGTCAGTAGCCTTTTGAACCTGATCAATGAATTCCTGAGGGTCCTCAACTGACTTAGACTCGAAAATAGATGGAGGATTCATTCGGGTGAAGTCCTGAATCCTGGTTGCAGCTGAATTGGCCACTGGGTTGGATGAAATGATAGTTGGTCATTCATTCTGAGTAGTAACTAACTGAGCAAGAGTGGTGAATGCAGCTCTAAACTCTACATGCGAAACATACTCGTCCAAGGGGTCTGCTTGGATGGGCTAAGGGGTTGACTGATTTCTATTTCTTCTTTTGGGAGGCATATTCTGTAGAAGAAAGGGAGAAACAAATTTGACTGAGAGATTGATATGAATTATGCTCACTGGCACATGAATACTGAAAGAAGAGAAATTGTTCCTAAAACATCTTATAGCCTCCTGTACATAAATATGGCGCGCAACACACCCATGCACAAGACTCTACTAGATGCGATGTTCATGCTTACTAGGACTCTATTAAACCTTAGGATCTGATACCAAGTTTGTAATGCCTCGAATCTGGTACCTGGAATGCTACACGGTGCTCATGACCTCGAAGGACCACAAGCTAATCCATGACTGATATTTGTGCCTGTATACTGCATAATATACTGTATGATTGCGAAAACATAAACTGAAAGGCCATAAGGTTCAATACTGTAACATAATTGATAAAGATATAACATCTAAATGGGGTATGAAATACCTAAAACAAAACTAAAATAACATGATAGTCTAAACATGATAGTCTGAAAAGCCTCTAACTGATTGAACTATCCGAATAAAGAGTTGATGGGACATGTCCCCAACTAACTCTAACTAATAAATTACTTAATAAGATAATAAATAATGATCATGTCCTTGAGAGATGAGGACTTACTGCCAACTCTGACTGCTGAGACTGGACTGCTACTAATGCTCTGGAGCTCGTGTTTCTGAATCTATGGTATAAGACACCATAGCGCAAATGCGTCAGTACTTTGAATGTACTGGTATGCATCTGAGGTAGGCTAAATGCATGGGTTTTATATGCATGAACAATACTGGCTAACTGACTAATATGAACGTGAGAATACATGCATGAACACATAGTAACTATATCTAAGATTATGATAACATGAGTTTATTGATAACTAACATGACTGATAACTGAGTTCAGATGACCGATATAATTTATAACATGAGTGACTGTATCTGACAGTCCTAAATTTGATGGAACTAGTTAAGTTCCATACTGTTTTGAGTTGGTTATATCTGATAGTCCTGAATTTTGTAACTAAAACTGTAGGAAATAGTTATCTAACCAACATGCCCCTAATATGCCATTATGGCTGAGTTGGGGTCCAATCTATAACCCCAATTGGAAGGGTGTCAATACCGCACCACTGGAAAGGACAATCTATGAGTAACCCTCATATAATAGGTAACTCTAGCGAGAATGGTGGGAGCCCTCATATAACATGTTAAGCTACCTCATTTACCCTTATATAGCAGTCTATGATGTCTCAACCTACGCTGGCTACGTAGTTCTGGAACGCAAGGATTGCTTCTAAGAATCACACCCTCATATAAAAGGTGAGTTCCCATTCTTGGGTTCACTCGATGCTAACTCCTACTTCTATCTGAATGGACACTGAACATGAATTACTGAATGATGTGTGAGTAGATGCTAACACATTTGAGGCTTTTAACTAAGAATAATTGCAAAGTCTTAAGCAACTTTTGTCATTTTTTGTTGTTTTCTCTTTGATATTGCAGTAATAATTAGGATGCAAGAGAACCAGCAACAACAGAGGTAAAAAATTAATTTTTGAGTAAGTAGAGATGGAAGTATGGCAGGCAACTTGTCTGATAAGTCATCAGCCTTGTGATAAGTTATCAAAAATACCATCAGCCTTAGACAGAGAATGGACTTCAGCTGGAATATGTGATGATATCTATGATAGGTTGTCAGAGTTATGATAAGCTGTCAGGCTTGGGCAGTGCTTGAGAAATTGAAGTGAACATGTGATGATATCTGTGATAAGTCATCAAAGGTCTGATAAGCTGTTATGCCTCATCGTCAACCTAAGGTAGAGATTGTCAAAAGTAAAGAGGAGCTGACGACATTCTTGATAAGTCATCAGATTCCTGATAAGCCATCACCCACATGTCATCTGTCCAAGAAAAAATCTGTGATCTATGATTTTGTTTCCATAATTAGGCTGAAGTATTTAAGGATAAGTTCTTGGGTTTTCATTCAGCATCTTGATCATCTTGAAATGACTGGAACTCATTCCAAAGGCCAGTTTGTCTCTCTTTGAGGGATCTTAACTTTGAATTCAATTTTCAAATCTTTGATTTGGTTGTGGGAATTTTCTCTTGAACTTGGAAGAAAATCAACTTCAGACTTCATCTTTTGTAAGTTTAATTACTTTGAATGATGAATAAAATTGTTGTTATCTCTTTCTTTTTCATGTGGCACTAAAACCTACAACTAGGGTTGTGGGATTAATGATTATTCCCCCATGGATTTAATAGTTGATTAGGATTTGAGTGATTGTGGGGACATCTTGATAATTCCTTTGTTATGATTGTTGTTTGTTGGTTGCAAACAATAGATCCAACCTTATGTTAATTTGCTCGAACTGAGAAATAAACTAAAGGTAGCAAATTATCAACAAGGATTTGGGAAGGTTAAGCTTCCATCTAATGATTAATGCTGTAACAAGATTGATCAACTTGAGATAAAATCAGTATGAATAAAATGATTTCCTAAGTTCGAGAGAATCAGGGAGTTCAACATCTAAGTAGGTTGAGAAACACTTAGATGGATTGTCAAAACTGATAGTTTGGTGTTTCCCACAAGTCTCGAGAACCTAACACCACAACTATTATTTAATGGGGATTAATAATCATAGTGATCACAACCCTAATTTTTCTTTATCATTGATTTGAATCATTAAAATTTTAGCTTAGAGTTTCTAAAGCGGACTAAAGTGTTAATAACTTTCGTTCAATCATTACAAACCCTGATTTTATCTTTTTGTATCATTTGTTTGAATTCCACTTATAGCTATAGTTTTAAATTAGTTTTATCGCCACTCACATTGTTCCTCGTAGATTCGACCCCGACTCTAAAGTTGGGTAAATATATTGACGACGACCGCCTTGCACTAAATTGATGTGTAAGTTGAGCGTTATCACTTAAATGAATTAACTGAATTCCGTTGACTGACGGAATAGTACTGAGATTATTGAATTACTGAGATTTCCTAAGTCACATGACTGACTGAGTTCTATAGATCATGGCTTGACTGAGGATATCGTGAAACATGTCACTGAATCTAGGCACACAACTATATTTTTCGGGTACAAGTACCCCCAGGACTCGATGGAATGAAACTGACAAGGCATGACATTCTTGAATGCATGAACAACCATCAACAATCCATAATACAATAATTGGAGATATTTCATCGACATTTGATTGTCATAGCTTGGTACGTGAATAAGATAGCATGTATACATAGCATAATTTCATAAGGCTAACTCATGAGCAATCCAACAAAAAAATTTCAATACATAAGAATAACATTTTAGTTATTTTGGATCACAATCTAGCTATAGTGGATAAGTTCTATCTTCCTAGGCATTTTATCAAACACCGTGTATGCACCCATAGGCATAGGCTTAATCATCAAATTGACACATTATAAATAACTCAATTTATGGATTTTCCTCACTTGCTAATGTAGTTTCATGAAAAAAACATAAATATTCAAACTTGGGAATCATATAACAAGATAAACATGGTTACAATCAACCCACAACATAAATATCATGATTCATAATTTAAAATAGGGTTCTTGAGATTTATGGATGAAAGAAATTCATAAATCAACACAACGCATACCTTAGTTCTTGGTTTAGCGAAGATTGACGGAGAGACTTTCTTGAAATTGAATCCCCAATTGAAACCCTAGCTTGTTCTTGAGAGAAAATTGAGAGAAACTAGTTTATTTTGGATAAAGAATAGCTAAATAACGTGTTAAAGGGCTTAAATAGGGGTGAAAAATTGATTCTTTTAACCCTGGATGCGTCTTTTAATTTGGTGAAAATTTTTCGAACTGGACCCCTAGTGCAACTTGACAACTAGGAAATTGAGGGATGGCACGACGCGGAGCCATTGCGTTGCCACTTCATTTGCGACCTGAAAGTTTGGCGCAACGTGCCACTATTGCAGACCCCTACTGAAAGACAATTGCCATTTTCTCCTATGGCGCGGCGCGCCACTGACTAATATGGTGCTATTTTATGACGGAAACTTGAAATAGTCATAACTTTTTACCCGGTTATCGGATTTAGGTGAATCTTATATCGATGTAAAGCTTATTGAGTTTCCCACATGACTAAAAGTGAAAATCTTAAAAATTTCCTATGGAATAAAAATTATTCAATTTAGAAGATAATGCTAGACATTCTTGGAATGAAATTAGTTAGAAAACTTTAGGGTATTACACCATATCAACCACATCACATAGAAACTTTGATCGATAATACTTACCCAAAGAAAGTGGTAACCAAAATTGTTTGGTGATCCTGATCTTCACTCCTTTCTTGAGCCATCCAATAGTGTATGGATTCGGGTGATTATGTATCTCAAGATTTAAGTGTTTAACCATGTTTTCTGAAACTAAATTCTCACAGCTACAACTATTAATTAACAACTTGCATACTTTTCCATTCATAGTGCATTTGCTTTCGAATATCCTCTTTCATTGTGTCTCTTCAGGTTGCAAGGTTGAGAATAGAAGGTGTTCGACCACATATACTATTTCCTCCCCCCCTTCTTCACATAGTTTGGGTTTACCTTCACTTTCACAGTTGTCCACCTCTTCATCACTTTCATCATGAAGAGTGGTGTTGACAAACTTCCTTTTTGGACAGTTGCTTGATATGTGTCCCTCTTTGCGGCCCTTGTAACACTTGATCGTATTAGATGGTTGCTTATCATTATTTTTGCTAGAAGATGGTGCCTTTTCATCTTTCTTTGCTTTAGATGGAATAAACTTCCCCTCCTCTTGGCATGGAGAACTTTTTGATAAACTTTCTGGGCGAGAATAAGATGCGGCTTTATAAGACTTCTTGGTCTTTATATATCTCTCAGACTTTCTGGGCGAGAATAAGATGCGGCTTTATAAGACTTCTTGGTCTTTATATATCTCTCAGCTTTCAAGGTAAGAGTTTGAGATTGATCTATTAACCAAATTTGTTGTATGCCAAGACATTCTTGGATAGAATCATTGAAACTATTGATATACCTTGCGACTTGTTGGTTTTTATTTTCAAAAAGATTGCAACTTACTTGTAATCTTAAGAACTCCTCTGCATAATCAAAAATAGATTTATTACCTTGAACACAGTTATGGGACTGTAGGTACAAGAGTTGTTCATAATCCGCAGGCAAGAACCTAGCCTTTAGAAGTTCTTTCATTTGTGGACAATATCTTACACGATTTTCACCCCTCAAATGAAGATTTTCTTGATGATGATTCCACCAAGCTCCAGCATCTCCTTTCAATTTATATGCCTTTCAATTTATATGCCACCAATGGTACTCGATGATCTGGAGGGATGTTCATAGTCTCAAAGAATGTCTCCACCTCATGGATCCAATCAAGAAACCTTTCAATGTTTATATTACCATTGAAAGTTGGGATTTCTGCCTTTTATCTTGTACATATCTCCACCATTTGCATGACCTCTTCTTGGTTGTGCGTAAAGATCATGTTCCTCCACATCATCTTTCTCTTCCACATATTGAGCTCGATGTTGTCTCCAGTTTCTGGCACTACCTCCTTGATTGTTTCTCACTAATACAACAAGTTCTTTAAACCTCCTAGTGAGTTCTTCATAAAGAGTAGCGATTTGTTGATACAATCTTTCTTCTAAGTTATTCACCCTCTGATACAAGATCGACAAGGAAGACACTAACACACACTAAAACAGTCCATGATTTAAAGAACCGAGGACTCTTCTGGTGACTCCTCTCAGATTCACTACACAATAACAATACAAACATGATAACAACAAGAAATCTCTAAGGTGTTCAACATCTATAATCAGCGAGCCACAAACTAAGATTACAACATAATAACAAGAACAAAAATGACACAACAAGGTCTCGAGTTTGGACACCCAAAACCGAGAATGAACACAAAACAATAATAAGATAAAATGATAGATAACTTGACACACAATGCACAAACACTATGAACCAAAGTGTATTGAACACCAAGACCCAAGAATTCATACAAATAACATCAAGTTCTTACGGTGACCTCAAGGGAACGGAATCCCTAAGAAACCAACATTTCAAAACAAGCAACCAACACAAGTGATTCCACACTTGTCACAAATGATATCCACACGACACAAGTGATATCCACACTTGTATGAACACTCTCAAAGAGCTCTCAAAATATCATCTAAGTTATGAGAAAATGACCTAATATGTTCTATCTATAGCCTAGGTTACAACTTATTACAAAATCACTAAAATGCCCTTAATGAGCCAACACTCCAAAGTTTGTTCCATTAGTTGGCCAGTCACCCGAGCACAAGTTCTTTACATATTGATCCACAATCACGATCGTACTTGCATCACCCTCGTTGTAAGATCCTTCATTGCCCTGATACCAAACTGATGTAGCACAATGTTTAGAGAAACTCTCTAATATGCTAAATAAAGTAAACTACATAATTTGTTGAAGGAATAACTTCAACGTGTTGTAAGGTAACACTCTAAAGACAATCTGAATCCAAAGCCCTTAAAATACAAGATCTAATCCAAGATCTTAAAAGAAAACACAAAATTTCATTAATAGAAGAGTTGGACTAAAACGATATAGCTAGAGGTCATTACCTTTATTTATAGGCTTCAAAAGCCTTTGTACAACTCATTAACAACTCATACACAACTCATTGACAACTCATACACAACTCATAGTTGACAACTCATTTTCTTAATAGCTAAGTATTCTAGAATTATGTAAAAGATAAACTTGACAACTAGTAGCAAAATTCAAATTGACTTCCTCTTTCTAGAAGTAGCAAAATTGATTTTTGATTCATGAAGGTTCTGGACTAGGTTTAGAATTTTAATGTTCCTCATCAAAAAAACCCATAAGCAATCTGAAAGAGTAAAAATATACCGTGTCAATGTCGAAATCTGCAGGTACAAGACTACTAATTTAGGTCCTCTCGAGGAAATGTCTCAACTATACAATTTTTACATGCCTTAGGCCATCCTTCATTGTCTAGTCCACCATCATGCATATTCAGAAGATCATTCAGTAGTCTCATGGCAGGAATTGCTTCCCGCTTCAAAATATCTATCTAAATTCAAGGATAAAAGTTTAAGACCAAAAGAAATCAAATAAAAACACACAAAGAGGGGGAAAAAAAAAAGAAAGGGCACCAGAAAAAAATTAGTTTATCTATCTATCAACATGCAGATTGCATGATAAGAGATAAAACATGAGTGCGTGATCAATCCACAAAAAGACATGAGCAAAAAAACCCTACCATTTGAAATGTAAAAACAAACTAAAAAGGAAGGACACAGTGAGAAATAAAAATAAAAGTAAATCAAATCTACTTGGCAATTCATCAAAGATCAGTAAATGGGTAAGATGCTTAATAAAGATGGATACTTACGATAACGACCACTTTATCAAGGTGAGTTAGCCACATAAATGGTACTTTTTGGTGGGCAGAGATAGACAACACACATGAGAAGAAAGGAAGCTCAGTTGGATATCTCAAGTTAAAATTACCAAGTATAATCTGAGTTAAATGAAAATAAAGGGTACAATAGTCGAAATTTCTTGAATTGATACTAAAGAAACATGCGTTTTCTGTTAGGAGTGCTCCTACTGAAGCCAAGTTTCACATACCTCAACTCGCCTGTACAAGAGATCAAGACTTTGGAATACATCCTTCTCATCCTGGAAAGCACAACAAAGATATCTTACATGCATTAGAATTTTCATTTGGTACTTTTCCTAAAGAGTTGGTTGTGGGGACTCACTAACATACCACATATGGACTTATAAGCACAGAACTTGGAGGATGCATATTCTTCTATTACACTAAAGTATGAAAAAGACTTATTCCCATTTCCGCACTGCCTATGCAACAGTTCCATACTAATTAAAGATTGCACACTGCATATTAAGGACTTTAAACATAAGAGGATGGAATCCAAAGTAATTGACAGAATTGTCAATGAAGTGACGAACAATACCTAATAGTAATATTATATGAAATATCATGCATGTTGCACTTCATCATTTGATTGTTACAGTAACAACAACAACATACCCGGTGATCATTTAATTGTTACAGCAAATCCTTCAAATTTACTCATTTAAACAAAGCCATTTTATTTGGGGAAAACCTTGTCTATACTCTAAATTCAATTCCAAATTTGCTACTGTGTGAGCATGCTATTTGAAGCAACCACCGCTCTTCCGCAAACATAGTGTCATTAAGTGGACTTTATAAAAATGCACCACCAATGTTGTTGCATTAATTTCTAGCCATACAACTATTTTGTCTCTTGCAAATGATCTCAAAGTAAAGATGCAGCATGTAACATTAGTTCAATCAAATATATTAGAGTTTGTCTCACTTTTGTTTCCGTTGTACTATGAACTTATTAATTGTTGTCGAAGCTCTATTAGCAAATAATCCATAACTACAGCACACTATAGATTCAAACTTATGTTCATCTAATAATTAACGCTTTATTTCATTCTACTATGAATTTACTGTATGTCGTAGAATATATCATAGCAATTTCTATTGCAATTACAAGCTAGCGCAGATTCAAATTTAGGCTTATCTAATTAGTAACTATTCTTCCAAAAACAACAAACCAGTTTTCTCTCTTCCATCTCTGGTTCAGCAGCTTGAGTTAAAAATGACACCACATCTTTTGCCATCTACACAACAATGGAAATACAGATTAGCTTATTCATGTTGAAACTAAGCAGTGTAGCTTATGTCTAGGAAATTGCATGCAACAACTCCAATCAAGTTAAAAAGGGACCAAACTAAGCTTCTGTTGTAGGTAAAAGAAAATAAAATCTTGCAACTTTGGGTAAGTCGTGTCACCAAGCACAAAGATCCATCCAGATTCAACACAAGTGTATCGTTCTCTCTTTCCCTCCAAGACTACTACACTTACCATTTCCACCTAAGCTGGTAGGTACAAAAAAAGATGCCAACAACCTTCTATCTTCCCATGTCGATATGATTTTTTCATATCATAGAAAAGGTACACATATATACGTTATCATCTTAGTAGGGTAAATGAGTACAACGCCCTTGCTATAAATTTTTTTGGACATGAAACACACATGTCAAAACCACTTCTTCTACATAATAGAAAATACAAAGACATAAATGGATGATGAATGTGAGTATGTATACATATTGCAGAAACTTCCGATTTAAGGCTTAGATATTATAAGTAGGGCTAAAGAAAACAATACATCCGCCATGGCTACAGACCTTACTAGGTCAGCCCGCCAAGATACGGGGCAAGCTCCAAATACCCGACCCAACTGTAGACGGACTCCATTAGTCATCATCACAACCTCATAGATAAAGAGAAAGAGGCGACGACGCAATAATATAGTGCTCAAAATCATGTAAATAAGTCAATCCAAACAACAGCTTAGCCAAACAGACACTTAGAATATTTGTTTATATGTATCTATACATGTTGTAGAAACTTCCGATTGTCAATACAACTGCTTAACCAAACAGACCCTTAAGATAAATGGTGGTTTATTTTTTTATTTTATTTTTTCTTTGGTGACAAAATAGAGAGAGGGCAACCACCATTAAAAGACACCCCAATACTTCTCTATTTGCCTTATTTTCAAGCATTTCATTGATAATGATATATATATATATGTATGTATATATATATATGTATATATAAAGAGATGTATATCTATAAATACACCAGAAACTTTAGATAAAAAGGCTCAGATTAGTACAATCAAGAAAAAGGAGATAATGCATCAAACATGGCTGCAGAACCTCGGTTAGGCCTTCCAGGTTGCCTCGCCAAGATGTGGGCATAGCTTCATTACCCCATGAACTCTAGACACCTCAATCATCATAGCCTCATATTGTAACACCACTACTACCATCATCATCATCAACTACAACAATAGCAATATCAACAACAACGAAAATCCTATTTCAAGGATTTCAACTCAAGCCATATATGATGATGATGAGTAAAGAGAAGAAGAACAACAAAAGGGTCAAATTTTAAACCCTAAACCCTTCATTTCTTTGTGCGTATATATGTATATATATGTGTGTGTGTATATATTTGTGTGCATATATATATATTTATATATGTGTGTGTGTATATATTATGTGTGTATGTATACAAACTGCAAAAACTTTTTGATTTTCATTGAAAGTTTCAATGCAACAACTTAACCAAACAGACCTGTAAGGCTCATAAAAATTATGTGTGTGTATAAAAACTGTTGAACTTTTCAATTCTCATCGAAACCTTCAATGCAACAACTTAACCAAACAGACCCTTAAGGCTCAGATCAGTATAACCAGCGCAAAGGAGATAATGCATCTGCCATGGTTGCTGACCTCAGCTGAACTAAATCTCAATCAGCTCATAGTACCTTCGGGGTCGCCCTAAAAAAATCAAATTGGGTCTTTTTTTTTCATTAAAATCAAGGGTAAAGAGAAACCCCAAGTAACCAATCTAATCTATTTTTCTATATTATAGAAGCAGTGGTTTTGACATAGAATAAAAAAAACCCAAGTAAAACCTACAAATTTGATCTTCAGAAAAACCCCAAGAAAAACCCACAAATTGGATCTTCTTTTTTATTTCGACATAGAATTAAAAAAACACGTAAAACCATAAATTACATCTTCTTTCTTCCATTAGAACCAGAAACCATGAAAAACTCAAAAGATAATCCACAAAGTCAGGAAAACATTATCAATTCAAGATGGTATATAATTTGAAATAATCTAAAAAAAAATCATAACCGACACAAGAGAGAAACAACTTCAATTTGATCTTCCTGATTAGCACAAGAGAAAGACAGAGACATCTGAAGGCATTTCCACGTGTTCTGTAGGAGGATGGAAATTTTTTATTTTGAGTGAAATTTGCCACATAATACTAATACGAGGGATTTATTAATTGACAAGTGCATGTTATATGATATGTCCCACATATTATTTCTTACCCATATTTTATTTCTTCTACTCTTGCCCCACCACTCCCCTCTCCCTCATTACCCCTAACTGCATTCCCACATCCCTCCCGTCTGCCCCCACCCTCACATACCATTTTTTTTCTCTTTGCTCTTTTCATGTAATCTCAATTTAATTAATGTTGGTGAAATTATTTTGATTTTTAATGTGTAAATAACATATTTTACTGTACAAGTTTAAATATTATTTTTTTATTTAATAATATTTATTCACTATTAACTTGATACACATCTTAAAAAATAATATATAATAAAATAATTTTATATTATTATTTTTAAATATAATAAATTTAATATTTTAAAAAATACATTGCATTATGAATAATATTTAATACTAAAGATAAAATAAATAAATTATCCATTAGTTATTCAAATAAAATAATTATTTTTAGACATTTATTTTTAGTATAATAAACAAGTAAAGATTAACGAAGGGAGTAACACAATAAAATACAATGAAAAATTAATAATGTTTTGTGTTAATAGTTATGATTAACTAATTATATTTATTAATAAAGGAAAAAAGAATAAAAATAAAATATTATTTTTAGTTGTTATTTTCTACCTTCCTATATAGCGGTTTTCATTTGCTCCAAAACAAATGGTATTTAGATGATTAAAAATACATTAATTATATTCTTCTAAGTTCTAAGTTTATCCTTTTTTTAAAAAAATAAAGAATGTTTTAAATAACTATTAAACTACTAAAGAGTTACATAATTTTCAAGATATTTTTTTTGGTAATTAGAGATATTATTAATAACCAAAGTAATGTCATTACAAAACTGAAACGTAGCCAACACAGCTAGTTTCCCAAATCAAAGAATTAAGTAACTTTCTATACTGATAGATACATCTCTTCAGTGTGTTTCGTGTCAATCCAGTAGCTTTAACACAACATACACAAGCAATTTTCTTAGCTATATCTTCAATAGTATGCTCAACTTGTCGAAAGTTCCTCGAGTTCCTTTCCTTCCAGATGGTATAGGTAAACTCTATATATACCATTTTTCATAGTTGCGATCTAGGGGTCTTTCCTTTACTTCGCTGGACGATCCATGTTAACATAGCATCCCAAGTTGTTTGTATAGGTTGTATAGCATCCAACCAGTGTACTAATCGCTTCCATAATAGCATTGAAAAGTTGCATTCCATAAACAGGTGATTTCTTATTTCATGAGCTTGTTTACATATGACACATATTGGATCAACTTGTATGTTCCACTTCAATACTCTATCCATAGTAAGTAGCCTATTTTGAACTTGTAAACAGGTGATGAATTTAACTTTAGGTCTAGCAGAATTTTGATATATTAAAGATTACCAATATATTTTGTTATTAGTACCCTCCAGTTGTATATACACTCTTCTAATTAAACTTTTCTTAACACTAAGGGTATTTTGAACCAGGTGCAACTCATGTTCAGCCCTAAGAATCTTTCTAACCATCTAATGCGCTTGAGCAGGTACAACTAGAGCATCTAATCTATTACCTTTTATGTAATAGTTGTGGATCCACTTGATCCACAGACTATCTTGTTTTTGTTCAATATTCCAGCACAACTTCAAGATAGCAGTCTTGTTCCACAATTTTAGATTGATCAAGTTTAGTCCTCCTGCAGCTTTAGGTAAGCATATCCTCTCCCATGAAACAAGAGCTCTTTTAGTGATAGTACTCATGCCCAACTAGATGTAGCTTTTGCAGTAAGCCTGAATAGCTTTCATCACTATCGTAGGAATGATAAATAATTGCACCCAGTATGCCTGCACCCCAAAAATTTCAAGATATTTATAAAGATAAATTAGTAATTGTATTTAATCACATGGTATTTACATCATATATTTCATAAAATTCAAACAATAGTTTGAATAAAGCAAACTAACTTATTGGAACAAATTGAAAAATATTCATGATCAAACGGCTCTTAAATTTTTAAAAATACATAGCATTAAAATTGTGAGGTCAAATTTTTTAATTTCCGATATGATAATTCGATATAAGTCAAACTATAAACTTACTTACTTATACCCTTCAATTAACAAAAATCAATTCTTATATTCCAGAAAAAATTAAAATAAAATAAAAATTTAAGTAGTGGGGATATTTATTTTTATTCCGTAATTGATTTTTTTTTTAAATGATGTAGAAAGATGGAAGGTAGTGTTGAGATAAAATATAAGAAGTGTTGGTGAAAAATAAATATAAAAAAAGTCCCAATCCTAAGAAAAATACAATAAGTGGAAGAAAGGGATTAGAGAAAATAGAGAATGGACTCCATGACACACTTGTCAAATGTAGACAATGCCCCCATACAACTTTTGTTGGTTGTATCTCACTAAAAACAGATTTTTTCTAGCAGGATATACTTCTTACACGTATATACATTATCCTCTTGGTAGGTTAAATGACTATAATGTCTTGCTATAAATTTTTTTGACATGTAGTACACATACCGAAATCACTGTTTCTATAATATAGAAAAGAAAAATAAGATATACACAACTTATGCACAGTGTATATATTTTATAAGCTAGATGGTCCGAAGGTATTGGTTTGTAATTTTCTTGTTAAAATATTATGAGTAAATTATGCCTAGTGTCCCCCAAAGTATTTAATCTTGAAATTTTATCCTTGCTTAATATTTTTTAAAATATTGTTCTTAACTTGAAAAAAAAACATTTGGAGATTAAAATAACAACTTGTGCCTCATTTGCAGCCGTTTATACTGTATCACTAAGTTTTATGAGATATTTCATAACTCTAACCTCAGAGGCGAAACAGAGCTCAGGGACTTTAAAAAAATTAACTTATGCTTCATGGGAACAATTAACATTATTTCACTAAATCTCATGAGAAACTAACTTTTGGGTACTTTAAAAATTTTGCCTCCAGTAGCTCAAGGGCTTAAAAGAAAACTTAAGCCTCATCAGTAACAATTTACACTATTTTGCTAACTTATACGGTACAATATAACTTACGTCTTATGGGCTAAAGTTTGAATTTATGTCTAATGAGCAACATACCTAAATTTTAATTTTTGCCTACAAGCCAAAACTTTTTGTCAATTATGGAGGTTCACTATTAGTGTATTGAATGTCTACATCACAGATAAAAGTTAGAAAGACTACATATGAGTAAACTACATAAATGACCCTTATAATGGGTAGTTTTGCTTTTTTGTTAAAATAAGAAAAGTCCTACAAAATTATCTCTCATTTTTTTATGTTTAGAACAAATACCTATTTGTCCCTCTATATCTCAAATATTTCTAAATAACTCTATACTATTATGAAATATAAAAGCAAGAACAAGAAGAATAAATAGAGAGAGAAGAGGGAGACTTCTTTATTTTTCTTGATGGTTGAGAGATCATCAGATTGAGGATATAATAAATAAAACTCCTCTATTTATAGGAAAAAATACTTCTAGTTTCTGACTAAAAGATAGATACTTCAAATCCCGATATATGTCAACTAGATCTTGATAGATCTTATCTATATTCTTGATAGACATTCACTATAATGTAAATACATTCATAACACATACTTATTTATCGTTCAACTTCTATTTTCTTTCTCTTTTTTTATTTTACTTTTATTTTTATTTTTTTTTTTTCTCTTTTTTTTTTTGTTTTTCTTAACCCTTACTTTTTTTCCTTTTCTCCTCTCATCCTTTTTTTTTTAATTTTACTTTAATTTTTATTTTTTATTTTTTTTGAACCTTTACATTTTTTTCCTTTCTTCTCTTAACTTCTATTTAAAAAAAAAAGAAAATTTTTGATTTTTTATTTTTCTTTGATTTTTTTTTGTTTTAAATTTTTTTTCTCAACCTTTTTTTATTTTGTCTTTTTTTCTTTTTTTTTC